>NW_009938788.1:59785-96781 GCF_000696875.1 Nestor notabilis | reverse complement strand
ATTATATTATATAAACAAAAGATTCTCATAGCAGCTGCTAACTCCTCACACTGATCTGTAGAGTGCTTGAGCATTTCTTATGGAAAATAATCAAGTCTTTGGTGAAGGAGATGCCATCTGTATCCATGTTGTCTATGTCTGAACTCTCCACAATGAAATGGCCATGAAGGCCTTGTGCCCTGGAGAAGTTTCAGGACCTCCTGGGCCACCCTTGCTCAGCAGCTGCAAAGGGACATGGCTGGAGTGTGTGGGTAAAACTGGACCATACAGCCAGGCTCTCCAGCCAGTGCATCACTGACCTTTCTCTTTTTTCAGAGTAGAATCATTTCACCGTTCTCCCTCTGTGTGAGGATTTTAAAAAGATCTTGCTGCTTTTATTTATTTAAAAATTATATTAGATAGCTGACCTCATTGGGCAGAAGGAATGTTAATGGTATTCATATGATTCAAAGAGTTATTTGGAAATGAGGGTTTTGCAGTAATTCCCAAGTTTCCTTGAATGCCACTTTCTTTCATCTGAAAGCTTCCCTTTCCCCATTTTATTTAGCATTTCTCTGTATTGTGTGTGAGGGGGGTTTTATTGTTTTCTGTTTTCCCTAAAGATTCATAAGCATGTGTGTATGATTTCTAAAATGGTCAAAAAGTGACTCTCAACTACTGACGGTAGGATGCAATGCTAGGTGTGCTTATTGCTACAGAGTAAGCCTAAAAGAAGGACAGGTACTCTGATTACAGATTTCAAGCTGTATTTAAACTTTCCCACACTAAAAATTGTATGGATACCACTTTAGGTTTTAAGTGTATTTACCGCAAATGTTTTATTTTATAGGAACTTTGAACCAAAAAAACTGGGGAAAGAAATATTCAGCCTGTAATGGTGCCAAACAGTCTCCTATTAATATAGATGAAGATCTTACCCAAGTAAATGTGAATCTGAAGAAACTTAAATTCCATGGATGGGAAAAGGAAACTTCGGAAGATACTTTCATTCGCAACACTGGCAAAACAGGTAAAAAGTCAGATTTCATGGAGTTAAATGAGGTCAGAAAAGTGGTGTAGGATGGACAATCAGCCAAGAACTTTTAATTAAACATTTTCATTTCACATTCCCTTACCTGGTGAATTTGTCCATAAAATTAAAAAAAACCCAAAACACAACAGGTGCTGATAATAGCCAAGCATAATAGAGAAATCACACAAATAATTATGTGCACAGACAGATAGAGCCAAAGCAATCACATCATTACTATCATCCCACCACGGGCGCTTCACTGAAGCTAAACAGTAATTTAGCATTTGCTGTGAAATAATGGTTTCTACACTCCTAGAATCCATAACGAGTATACAAAAATGATTTTTTAAAAGTGTGAATAAATCACCTACTCATCTGGAAGCACTTCATAGATGAGTTGTGCTTTCAAAAACCTTAGGATGGGGTTCATCTCACCTACATGTAAACACCTATGATGTAGACACTTGTGTCTCAATTACTCACTTAGACTTCTTAAGTCAAAGAAAAGAAATAAGTACCTTTATGGTCTGATTTGTCTTGCCTATCTTAGAAATGTATTTTAGAAAGAAGTGATTTATGCCTACAAGTGCTTATTTCTCCCAGCCATAAACCAAGCTTATAGTGGCATTTACATCATCAGACAAATCTTTTTGCAACCACTTATAAATCTAGGATAGCAATGACTAAAAGCTGTTTGTTGAAAGTACTGTTTCTTGTTTCGGGCATAGGTATGGAAGAAGGAATCTCTTAACAACTGTCTTTGACCTTATACCAGTTCCAGTGGGACCCTTAGACTAGCTATTTTGTTTTATTTTATATTGGTTTGGTTTTCTCTTATTTTAGTGTCATTATTCCTAGTTTTTGTTCTTGACCCCATCATGTACTTCCTACATACTACTCCACAAATCACTTACTTCCTTCTTGCCCTACCAGCTGAGATAAATAGTACATTTGTCTTTTCAAGAGATCCCTGAGAAAATATTCTTTAAAGTCCATAAAAGTGATCTGAGCTCTTCATCACCTGTAGCAACTCAGATTGCTATAAAAGGAACTGCTAAGTTCTGCAGTTAAAATTGTCTTCAAGGTTTTGAGGAAAGGAATGTAATGAAACTGAACTCCATTAGTGCTGTTTTAGCAAGAGGTCAAACAATTCACAATCACTGGAAACCCAAATGTGGGGCTTTGGTCTATTCCACCCTGCTCATTCCCTCCGGAAGACAAACAGTCACTCCCAGCCACAGTTTGTGTCCATCTATCTCCATCCAAAGACCTGTCATCACCTTCTCCCATGGGAGACTTTTCCATAGCTAAGGGGTAACAAAAACAGGACAGTCCTTCTAGGAAATGGCTACAATTTTCTGTGTTGCCACATGATCTGTATCTAGAATTATGATAATAATGGAGGGGCATTTTCCTTTTTCTTAAAAACACAGCTGCTTTCAGAAAGCTGTATATTTTAGGGATTTGTTTTCTTTGACAGTCAGCTTGGTGGCTAAGCCAGTTCTCTGAGTTTTTTAGTATATTTCTTTGACTAGTTTCAGTCAACCAGAGACCAGTATAATATTGCACTTCATTAGATGACTATTTTGAGAATTGCAACATGAAATGAAATGTATTTCTCCATGTTAATAGTGAATTGTTACACTTCTTACTTAGTTTGAATAACCAATTTTCTGACAAATTGCTTATGAAATACAGGGAAATAAGCATATCATATTTACCTTTTAGCACCTAATACTGAAATATGAAAGTCATAGATGCCTTGGCCAGCTGTTATATTGACACTCCTTTTTCCCTCTCTCTCTCTTTGTTCAGTGGAAATTAACCTGACAAATGATTACTATGTGAGTGGAGGTGGGTTAGACACTGTGTTCAAAGCAAGCAAGATCACTTTTCACTGGGGAAAATGCAATGTGTCATCAGACGGATCAGAACATAGTTTAGAAGGACGAAAATTTCCTCTTGAGGTAAAGTACAGAACAGATTTTGATGATTTTGAAGATTCGACATTCAGCTCAAAGTAACACTGTTTATGAAATAGCTTTGTTTGTCACTCAATTATGTCTATTTGCAAATATAATCATTCACTTAAATCCAAATTAAAATTATTTAAATGATGCATTTTGGAAGGGCAGCATAAGGCGTTATTCTGTGGCATGTTGAGAATGTCTAAACTGTGTTTTTGCACATCATCTAAAATGATATTAGAATTTGGTTCTGCTAATCTGACAAAGTTCAAGCTTCCGCTAACAGTTAAGCTCCTACAAGTTTGACCCATCATATCACACAGCAGTCAGTTGTTTAGATTGTAAATGGACTTTTCAAAGCTGGGGCTTTGCTCATGATTGCCCATGGGAGCTGCTGAGTATTACCAAGACAAAGCGTGGCCCATGTCATTTGGATGGAAAGAGCTGTCGGTGCTAGGAGCCACCACATAAGAGCAGGTCCTGTGTGCATTTGCATTCACAGGCACCCGTACTGCTGGATGGTTTGGCAGAATAGCTTGCAGCAGCATGGGAATGGAGTGGAGGAGAGGAGCAGCTATTACTGAGATCTGTGGGTGCACTCTGCAGACCAAACTTGCAACCCTCAACGTGATGTTGTGATAATTTTCCACTTAAAAAGATACGGTTATAACAGGCACCTGTGCTGCTCCTCACTCTGAAAACTTTGAACTCCTGTATCAGAGCAAGGCAATAGAGCCAAGGCTGTCCTATACTCTGTGGAGAGCTGTGAGCCAGGAGTTTTCCCTCAGCAAGTGCCATTTGCTTTAGCTCTTTACCCATTTAAAAATTCCCACTCACACTCCACCTGTCCTGCCAAGGCATCAAGAGAATATTCTCTTCCGTCATCATCTCATAAAAACCTAGCAGGAGCAGGACACTCCCCCATTCATGTTGGTCACCTGGCACTGGAGGAGATTTCCCAACTGCATCTGAAGAAAGAGAGGAAGGGATGCAACAAACTCAATGCCCATGACAGCAGACGAATGTGGGCACAAAATACCTGGTAATTATTTATGGCCAATGCTTCTCTACACTTACTGCAAGGCATATGTATTAGGGACATCCTGCCTTATTATTCATGTTTTGCCACTGATTCATGTTTTACCACAAGATTCATTTCACCTGAGTTCTCTAGGTTAGATGTCCCTTACCAGCAAGTTGTCTCAGTTTACTATATTATCCATGGAGAGTATTGTGCTCCTTGAAAGGGTAACTCCTGCATACTTAATGGTTTTTCAGGAGAGGTCGTTGTTAGACAGCTAACAGCAGATGAATTCCATTCTGTATCTTGAGGTAATGCATGTGAGATAGATAAAATATCCATATATTTGTAATCAAATTTAGTGCTGGAATATTTTTTCTCAAAATGGGAATACAAATAACCACATTGAATTTATTTGTTTTTTATTTTTACATACATAACATTTGAATATATTTTTATTTGCAGATGCAAATCTACTGCTATGATGCAGAACAATTTACAAATTTCGAAGAGGCAGTTAAAGGAAATGGAAAGTTAAGAGCTTTATCGATTTTGTTTGAGGTAAACAAAGTATATCTTTGTGTCATTAAACAAGCTTTGAAACACAGCAGATGTTCAAACTGAATTTAACTGGTTCCAGTGTGTGATCACTGATTTAGAAATTTGCATATATCTTTCTAATTTATTCTTACAGAAAAACAATTGGGCAAAATATATTTGCTCTGCTTTAAGTCATCTGTAATTTTGGTGGTAAACTGCAACTTTCAATTTCTTTTTTTTTTCTTCATGAAGCCTGTACTGTTACAAAAATGCAATTTCTTTTTAACAGATTGGACTAGAAGATAATCCGGATTATAACCCAATCATTAATGGAGTAGATAGTGTTAGTCGTTTTGGTAAGTCTGCCTCCATGTTTCATTGATTACTGATTAGACTAAATCCTATTTCAGTGTAATTTTTGAAGCCTTAAAGGCATTGGGGAGCATGGTTCTGTAGAGCTCAGCCATGTCTATTTTGTTAGAAACAACAAAAGTCATCTGGAAAGACCAATTGCCAACCACGCGAAATTTAATATGGGTAAGTGCCAGATTCTGCTCCTGGCACAGGGTAATCCTCATATATACAAATTGGAGGATGAGAGGCTGAAGAGCAACCCCATGGAAAGAGACATGGGGTTGATGGTAAGTTGAATATGAGTCAACAGTGTGTCCTGGCAGCCAAAAGGGCCAGCTGTGTCCTGGGGTGCATCAAGCACTGCATAGCTAGCTGATTAAGGGAGATGAGTGTCCCACTCTACACTGCACTTGTGTGGCCCCACCTCGAGAACTGTGTAGTTTTGGCACCTCAATATAAGAGGGACATCAAACTGTTAGAGTGTGTCCAGAGGTGTGACCAACAAAGATGGTGAAAGGTCTTGAGGACAAAACTTATGAAAGGCATTTGAAGCCACTTGATTTGTTCAGCTTGGAGAAGGCTGAGGGGTGACCGCATTGCAGTCTACAGCTTCTTCAAGAGAGGCAGTGGAGGGGGAGGTGCCGATCTCCTCTCTTTGGGGCCCAGAGATACGACACAGGGAAATGTAATAAAGCTGCGTCAGGGGAAGTTCACATTGGACCTTAGGAAAAGATTCTTCTCTGAGAGGGTGGCCAGTCACCGGAAAAGGCTTCCAAGTGAAGTGGTCTTGGTACCAAGACTATCAGAGTTCAAGAGGCATCTGGATAACACTCTTAGTCATATGGTTTATTTTTGGGCAGTCCTGAGAGGAGCTTATGGTCCTTATGGGTTCCTTCCAACTTGGGATAGTCTGTAAGTCTATGATTTATTCCCCAAGACTGAATATTTGTAACAACAGAAGTAAGTGTAAATGAATAAATATCATCATGAATTTGAAATTCTTTAAATACTAAATCAAGAGAAATGTCTGATTCATTCTGTGAGTTTTTTGGTTGCTCCTGTGTAAATCTGAAATAATCCAATTTTATTATATTTTTACTAGCACTACTCAACCAAATGTTGACAATATCTGGTGTTTTAGAATTCCTTGTGTTTTCATGTCAGAGCACATGGACTTCAGGGTGGTGCATGAGGAGATCTGGGCTCTGTTTCCAACTCAGTTTCACAGCAGCTTCGCAGGAGAATAAGCATGAATGAGCACTGTCAGGGGTATTTTCATACATCATGGCTATGACCTGAAGTAAATGGCTAACTTTGTCTTAGTTTTTCCTATATGCAGTGGTGTTTGAGATTTTAAAGGCCCTTAAGATTGGTAGGTTGAAAGTGTAAAAAGTATCAGTCCACTATTTTAAAAGCTTTCAAAATTATGGCACTAAAATCAAGGTTGTTTTTCTCTAGAATACAAACACCATTCTCAAATGCAAAGGGAAGCAACTTTCATAAATCACAAAGGCAGAGGACAGGGAAATATAAAGCAGTTAAGATTCATTATCTTTGTGTGCCATCTTCTGTGAAATACAAAGGAGAACGAGTAACGCATCAAGGCAGACACTGTTCTACAGCCTTGGAAGGAGCTGTAAAACTATCAGCAGCAAGATTCAAGATACAGCCACTACATGGCACTTCAACAATGAGTAGAATATCATTTTTTGAACAGAATGCAAATAAGCTCTGAAAATTCAGGTCATTACTAAATCAAATTGTTCCTCCTGAAGAGAAGTGAATAGCACATGATCTTGTCTGTGATGTACATGATCTTTTCTTGTAAGTCGTATCTCTGTTGTGCTTATTTGAATCCTAGTTGATGAGTTCTCAAGCTCTGCAGAGGAACAGTCCTGTTGCTCATCATTCTTTGTAGGTGTTTGATTTTAGAATCTAGACTGTTAATCACATTAAAATCCAAATGGCAGGATTCTTACTATAAATGAGAAGTTTCATGTCCCCAAGATATCTACGTAAAATGTACTGGCCATTCATTTTGTTGAAGGAAGAATGCATTAGCTAGAAACATACCAGATAACAATGATGACTTCTTTCTGAAGGTTGATTAACACATTGACAGAAGAAATAGAAGGATGGGCTTTGCTCAGCAATGCTAAATGTTCCCCTTTTGTGACATGTGGATAAGAGAGAGGTCTTACCTCAGTGGAACAGTCACTGTATGAAGGCAGGCATCACTGATTTGTAGTAAACTGTTAATGTGATTTGCTGCTTTCACCATGTTTGTAAGGAATTATGAAGATAAAAGGTCAGAAATCTGTACAGGGCTCAAGAGGTAGTATCTGTAAAACCACAAGTTAATGCACAGTCTGAAAAATCGTTAGGTATTCCTAAGTGAATACTTCTGAAATAGAGAGAAATTTAAAATCAGTAACTTACACTGAAATAAGGTGCATAAGGTTCTACGTTATTCCAAGATATAAAAACTAAGTATTATTTTGAATGCAGCAGACAGTAAGGCAGATAATTGTCACAAAATTGATAATTGTAGCAGACTGGAAAAATCTGCCAGTTGGTACCATTTCTGCCAATTTCTGTTGCTGAACCCTACTGCCACACTAGCATGAACTTAGCTTTCTGTGGATGGACTCCCAGAACCCTTGTACATGCTCACAGCTGACAAGGTACCAAGTAAACTGCTGACCTGAAAGACATGGCACTGTTTTCACAGGACAATAAACAGAATGGTCATACTCTCCTGGAGGAGCTCTGCAGCCTTCTCTGCTTTGTGTTAAATCTGTTAATGTTTTTCACTGTATTTTTAAACCCCCTGATCCATAATAATTCTGCTTCTACAGTCATGACTAGCATAACTTTCAGGTCTAACATGGCAACAATGTACCAGGCAGTGATTTTCTGCAGAGGTTAAGATCCTGTGAGAAACTGAACAATTTAACCAAATTCAGTGAGAGCCTGAAGCTGTGTCATGAGACCAAGAACAGAGATTTAACATATTTTTTTCTTTGAAGTTCACATGTGAGACAAAGATTTGGCATCTTTGACATTTACAAGTAAACTTGAACAAATTCTTGTGAACCAACATACTGATTACTCTACTTGTTACTGGAGTAACTCGTTAGACCTTCCAAGTAAACAAGGTGGTTTTGTAATAATATTCAAACCACATAAAAAAGGCTCAGCAATTTATTTTTATGCTAGTCTCTCTGGATATCAAATTTTGAATGGCCTCAAAATTAGCATGTTCCTATAATGGTAATTCTTTTAGAGGGTTTATTTAGTCATTGTTTCTACATATTTTAACTTGAACCACGACAATGACTCTTTTTTTTCCAGGAAAACAGGCTGCCTTAGAACCATTTATTTTGCTGAACCTTTTGCCGAATGCAACAGACAAATACTACACTTACAATGGGTCTTTGTCAGCTCCTCCCTGCTTTGAAACAGTTGAATGGATTGTGTTTAAAGATACCATAAGTATTTCTGAAAACCAGGTAATGTGCTTCATGTATTAAAACCAAACAATAGTACATAATAGCAAAGAAAAACAATTGCTCTGTATATGGTAAAAGCTCATGGCATTCATTGCCAGCCCAAGAACCTAGATTTTCTTCTATTTACTTACAAGTTTCATGCAGACATTAAATTAGAAAGGATATGTGTTACTCAATTCTGTCATCTTTTCCCCTTTTTAGTCCAGGACTAGATTCTGAGTCATTTCTTGCCTTAGAAAGCAGTAAGAGCACACTTCCTAAATCTGCAGGCTGTCTGGACTTACATAGCCCAGATAAAGATGAGTGCAAAACACTCTTTGCATATTCCCCCACCTAAATGGTGGTGCTGGGCAAAGCATAGCTCCAACAACAGTGTAGTTGAGAAATAGAGGTGGAGTAAAACAGATATACTGCTGGTACAGAAGAACAAAAGTTCAGTGCTACCCAGGAGAGCTCAGCTGGGAGACTTCACCCACCATCTGTTCCCCAGGGCTCTTCCATGTTAACAGTATCTGGTTAGTTCGTTGTGACTTCTGACTTCTGTTTTTTTCCTTGCCTCTTCTAGTTAGCTGTATTTTGTGAAGTCCTTACAATGCAGCAGTCTGGCTATGTTATGCTGATGGACTACCTGCAAAATAACTTTCGAGAACAGCAATATAAGTTCTTTGGGCAAGTGTTTTCCTCTTACACTGGACAAGAAGAAATTCATGAAGCAGGTATTTACTGAACAGTCATTCCTCTCCACAGGTTGAAAGACAGTTTTCAGTAAAAAAATTCATCCTAGTACGAAGATACTCATTTTAAATTGTGTAGAAAGTAGCACACTGTATTATTACTCATAAATCTATCACTTCAGAGAGAAAAAATAGCAATCATAAAACATGTCAGATTAAATGGAGTGGAAAATTAAATGCTTGTCTTGACCAAACATTCAGTGAAGATCGCATCAGTTCAAGCTTTCTTGCTGTGCCCTTTTAATGTCTGAGACTTAAACAAAGCTGCCTTTTCAGGGGCTGCAAGAGTATTTTGTTTTACAAACCCATTTGGTTCTTTGTTGTGTAATGTGGATGCTTTTCCAACAGAGACTGAAGTGAGGTCACCGAATTAATTTCACGTAGTCTGCTGAGAAAGCGATAGATGGAGAGAATCCCAGAAGCCAGATTCTGTTCTCAGGGAGGTTTGTGAAGGTTATATGACCAAAACAGTACATTCTGTAGTGGGAAACAAGATCTAGCACTAAATATGGAAGTAAATTATTTCTATACTTACAAGCGTAGAGGAATGAATAGTAAAAATCTGTTTGAGGGGATTATGTTACTACTTGGGTGGGGATACCTGTAGATTCCTAAACTCAGTTGCATTGAACTGCGCTTAGTTAGACATAGACAAATGAGTGAAGCATGTGATGCAGGTGTCTCTGGATCAGAAAGAAGTGTGGTTTCATTTTAATTCATCTTAGTTGAGTGGATTTTTTTTTTTCCCCACTGGAACAATATGATGTATGAAACTTGGGTACAAGCTAGGGGACGTTCATCGTTCAGAACTGCTGGAGGGCTGCATCCCCTGCACAAGTACATTACACTGTTTTGCCACACTGCTGCACAGGATAACTTTACTGCCTCATTTCGATAACCAGTCCATGGCATTTCTGTTTTGGCCTCAGCTTGTCATGAACACCTCAGATGCATGCCCAGGATGTGAATTGTTTTGCATTGTTCAAAGCCAAGAAATAGCTGTTCTGTCAGGGTTTCTTTGTTCCGGTACTAAGTAGCACTTGAAATTTTGAAGTTTGGAGGAATATGGAATTGAGCTGCAACAATCAAGCAAATTACTACAATTAAATAAATTTCTGTTTCCAAATAGACTTACAAACAACATTGTTGATTTGGCCTAACTTAAAAAAAGATTATGATTCCCCAGATCCCTCTATTTAATGAAGGTCTCTGGAAGAGAGACCACTTATGTCCATGTGTCAGAAGGAAATTAATCTTCTCAAGTCCTTTATAACTAGGAGTAAATCTACGGTGGAGAAATGTCATAGGCAAAAGACTTTTGAAGACAGAGACTTGGACTTCTGCCACCTGAAATCCACTTGCCTCCCAGGCAGTTGCAATACAGCCATGACCTTGGCCTTGACTCTTGTCACTGCAGTAGAAGGAAGCTACTTTCAGCTGTGCCATCCTAACCTAGATTTCCATAGAGACTTGCAAGAAGAAAACTTGGGTAATACTGTTTAAGACAGGCCCCTGCTTCCTTCTGTCCACTCTATGTGCAGATACCTGAAGGAGTGTAGGTTAAAAATTCTGGTTTGGCCATAAACAAGGAGGGACAAAAAGGGATCATGAGAATTTCAGGTCTACCTGTATACATATTTCACATTTTGCTAATATTTGTGTGCACTATGTAAATGCAGTAAGATCACATACACGTACATAATATATATATTTATGTACACACATGTATATACACACACACGAATGCAATTCTGGGATTTGCTTAGCATAGAACGTTCAAGGAGCTTTTTTACCTCCATTTTAAGGAATGGTAAATTAAAAGGAATGGTAAATTAAAAGTCCTGGGAATCATTAAATTTAAGTGTTGAGATGTAAAAGCTATAACATGAATGCCTAATACCCTAGAAGTAAATAGGCTGAAATCCTTTTTGACAACACAAGAGAAATTACGCAAGTGGGTTGTACTCAAGTAGGTAACTGAAAAATCTTGACCCATGGGTGTTTTCGTCAATTTTCTTCCACCATCCTGCTGAGGAGGGAGACAGAGAGCAGCCGGGTGGGCACCTGGTGGCCAGCCAAGGTCAAACCCGTACACATGCTTACTGTGCTGCTCCACCTCCATTGTAAAGATAGACTGGGAATACTGACGAACTACTTCTTGCCACACACGCTGGCAGGGAGCTGAAAAGCCCTTGAGTGTCTTAATGCAAATGAAGTGTTTTCACAGCTTCCACAAGTGAAAATTGGATTTAAAAGATAAAAATCTCAAACCCAGATTCAACTAAAAGTAGAAGAAAGCAACAAATGTGGAAAAAATCCCCTGAATTATCCAGTGATGACTGAGAACTATACATAGTTTTATTCCAACTGTTTCAAACTCAGAGAAGCATAAATCCAGGCTTTTTTTTTTTTTTTTAAATATATATCTGAATAAGGCAAATTTGGGCAGCTTGTAAAAGTCTTTTTGTCAAAAATACAGTCCAGGCAGTTTTTTAAAATGATTCCTCTAATGTACCCTGGTGCTACCTGATGATGCAGTTCAGTTTAGATTAAAAACTTCTAAGTTATATGGGTAGCATTTTATTCCACAGAAGAATAAGCAAATATAGGTGCATTATCATGATACGATACGATACGATATGATATGATATGATATGATATGCAAAACCAGCATCTCTGGGGAAAACAGAGATCAGAATTCAAGCCCAGCAGGGGCTTGGACAAGTCTCTGTCTTCCTGTGAATATATTTTCCTGCTTGAGACTTGTTGAATATCTGTGACTTTAGACTAGTAACAGACTCGATAACTACCTTTCTTGCAGTCTCCTTGCCCAGATTTTCTAAAAGTCAGTATCAAAGTAGAAGTCTTTAATTAGGTAAGTTGTTATGTGATGTCCTTGCTTTTCCCAGTCTCTGGGGAAGGAAAATGTGAAAAGGCAAGAGCAAAATACCTCTGTGCTACTGAGACTGGCAGGCAGAGAAAGGAAATGGCACAGGTAGAATGACTGATGAAGAGGCATCCAGAAGAAGGTCAAGAGACAAATGCCTGGGAAGAAATTGAGGTGAAATAATATGCAAATGAGTGTCATGTAGGAATACTGTTGGTCACTGCTGAGATGAACAGGACCAAGCATCAAAGGAGAAGATACCTTTTTATTGGGGGAAAAAAAATAGTTGGAAGAAGCATCTATTAAAGAAAACAGAGTAAAACTGAAAGAAATAATACTGAAGACACCAGTCTTGTACCTTTAAAAGCTTTGTAATGCTCCTCAGTTGATCTGAATACACTCAGAGATTTCACAGCCAAATTCATTCACAGATGAAGAGACGAAGAGACGAAAAAGGACAGTAGACAAGAGTTTGCAATAATGAGAAGCTTTGTACTTACACTATGAAAAAGTGGAGAGTTATTTTAAACACCTTTAAAAAAAAAAGGCTGAAGAACATTTAGATTCATTTAAAAAAAAAATTAAACCAGAGTTTGTCATCTGCCTTAGTGCTCAGAATTGAGACTTGCTGGTCTTATGATTTCCTTTTGCCATCTGGTGGAAGTGGGTTGGAATGACAAGTTTTGGTAATGGAATGGAATGTACAAAGCTTGGTTGGGGGTTTGTTTGGGTTTTTTTTTGAAATTTGCTCTTCCTTAATGTCAATTCAAAGAATTCTGTGTAATGAATAAAATGGTGTGTTGGATATATAGCACAGGAGATTCAAGGCAAGCTACAGAATTCAACTAAGTTACGTAGACTAACACTGCCTCTACCAATAGCTCACACACACACAGCTCAGACCAGTGCTGCTCAAAACTGCCTAACAGCATGCAGAATGGAAGAAACTGGCTTTAAACTGAAAGAGGGCAGATTTAGTTTACATATTAGGAAGAACTTTCTGTGAGGATGGTGAGACACTGCTACAGGTTTCCCAGAGATGTTGTGGCTGCCTCATCCCAGCCAGGTTGGACAGGGCTTTGGGCAACTTAGTCTAGTGGAAAGTGTCCCTGCCCATTGCAGGAGGGAGAGAAGTAGATGGTCTTTAAGGTCCCTTCCAAAACAAATAATTCTATGACTCTATGAGATTGTTTTTCAGAATATTTTCTTGAGGGGTTTCAGTGCCCTCCTGTGCTCAAGTGGCAAATTGCAAAGTTAATAGAAAGAATATTTTTCTCCTTTCTTTTAAAATGCAGTATTGTCAACCAAAAGCATTGTGTTTGCTTCTTTTAAAAGAACTCCAAAGATTCTACACTTATTTTGTTAATTAGCTAGATAGGGTTTTTTGCTTTCTTTTCCTGGGTACTCAAAATTTGTTTCAAACAGATTCTGAGATAGATTTGAAAAATATGTTTTCTCATTTATTCCAAATAGAGAATGATTAAGTAACTACTGCTGCAAAAGCCAAGCTAAAAGTTTTGTAATACAAATGTATCCATCTGATCATCATAATATGTAAGATTAAATCAAATCGTTGAAAGATTCAAAGCAAACTTCATGTACTTAGATCAGTGATTTTGAGAAGTCTGATAGATTAAATAAAGCAGTAGAAATGAGGTAATAAATGAAGCAACAGACTGAATAGTATGTCTTTTCAGGACATATGAAAGTACATATGAAAGGAAATTCTGTACATAAGAAAGGAACTTCCCAAAAGCTAGGGCAGGCGCAGATAGCCACTCTGAGCATTTCAATCAAAGTTCAACAACCATGCAGTTTCAAAGAGATGAGAAGAGGGATTTATGCCAGGGACCCCTGACCCTCATTCTGAGACATCAGAATAAATCAATTTGCTCTACTCTCAAGTTGGGAACCAAAAGTTTGTGAACACTTCTGACAGTCATCTCCATTCTTCAGTGCTGGATCTTAGGACACAGTTCCCCCATCAGCAGAGAGGATGATGAGAGAGGGGGAAGGAGAATGGGGTGTCAGCCCAGACCCAAACCAGCCATGAATGATGCAACTGTTTATAATGTTGCTTTATTTTTTCATATATCACAACTTACTGGTCATTTTTCATTGAGCTTCAAGCTAAGTAATTTACATTTTCTGCTAATTTTTTTTGTTTATTTTTTTTTGGTTAATACAGTTTAAGCAACATTTGACCTTGTATATTTTTTTTAAACCACACACAGGTACTTGGGCAACTTAAAAAACAAATGTCAGTCTCAGTAAATTTCTAGCACACTGGTAATTAGTACATCTGTATGTCTATGAAAGTATTGAAGCATTGATCTTACTTGAATGAGATGAAAAAAGAGTAGTGGAGGGGAGAAGCTGAAAGATATACAAGAGCAGCTGCCTGACCAGGAGTGCAAGTTGCAGGCTCACAAAGAAGGTGTATGAGCCAGGCCCAGGACTGCAGCAGTCTGCTCAGACATTTTCAGCCTATGTCTAGATGGTGCCTTAAGTTATAATAACATGAAATCACTACCTGCTAACTTCATCATTTTTACTGAAGGAAGAATGCATTAACTAGACACATACCAGATAACAATGATAGCTTCTGTTTGACAGTTGATTAATGTGTAGACAGGAGAAATAGAAGGATGGGCTTTGCTCAGCACTGCTAAATGTTCCCCTTTTATGACATATCTGCTTCTGTTTGCCTTTTGTTTCTTCTTTGGGTACTATAAAAAGATTCAAATATCCTTAAGAGAAAATTCAAGTGTGATAGGTTTACCTTTAACCTTTAAAAACAATCTGATGTAGATTATAGTCTATTATAGCTGGTAAGAGAGTATGCAGCTATTCTAATGGTACTCTGATAGGGCAACAAAGCTGATGGCAGGCCTAGAGCACATATCTTATGAGGAACGGCGGACGGAGCTGGGGTTGTTCAGTCTGGAAAAGATAAGGATCAGGGGGGACCTTATCACTCTCTACAGCCACCTGAAAGGAGGATGGAGAGAGGAGGTGGCTGATCTCTTTTCCCAAGTAACAAGTGCTAGGACAAGAGGTAACAGCCTCAAGCTGCACCAGGGGAGGTTTAGACTAGATATTAGGAAAAATTTCTTCACCGGCAGGGTGATCAGGGATTGGGACAGGTTGCCCAGGAAAGTGGTGGAATCACTGTCCCTGGAAGTGTTCACAAACTGTGTGTAATATGGATTAGTGGTGAACTTGGCAGTCCCGGGATAAAGGTTGTATTTATCGTAAAGGTCTTTTCCAGCCTAGTTGCTTCTATGATTTTATGACTCTGTGATTCTGATAGACTCATAAAGACAGAGTAATAGAGAGTTTTCATCCCCAGGACATATAGATGAATGTTTTGTGTTTTATATTTTATTTCTTGTGAACTGGATATTAATATTTAACAAAATATGGTATAAAATGGTGGGGAAGGGGACTTAATCCTCAAACTAACTGGCTTTCGAAAATCCAGTGTTAAAATACTAGTTCTGTTTATAGTGCATGGCATCTCAGGTATTTTAGTCAAAAGTTAAAGATGAGGCACCTGAAAGACCTGCATTATTTTTCTCTGGAGGTGGCTCAAGATTTCAGTAAAGACACTTGTACTATTTAAAAGAAATAGCGTATTCTTTCCTTTTTCTTCCAGTTTGCAGCTCAGAACCTGAAAATGTTCAATCTGATCCAAAGAATTATACCAGTCTTCTCGTTACATGGGAAAGACCTCGGGTTGTATATGACACCACAATTGAGAGATTTGCTGTTTTTTATCAACAGTTGGATGGAGAAGACCAGACTAAGCATGAATTTCTGACAGATGGGTATCAGGACTTGGTAACTGTAAACTCTTCAAGTTTCATACAAAGGGGTGATGGCAAAACACTCACTGTTAATTATCTTAAGGGATTAAACGGTAGCTGGGATCTGAATCGATGAAAAATCACTTCTTTGGCTGCAGCTCACAGAAGCTGTACTCCATACTTTGGCTGTGAAGCCACAAAGACCAAGAAAAAAAGAAGTCTCTCTTGCCCAGAAGAGAGAAAGCTTTTGCTGTTTGCTGTTCTGATTTGCTTTTACTATCCCCAGAATTTTATGACCATATTAATCTCAGAGCTCCTTAGCTGTAAAGCCCTTAGTCAGTTAATAGTGATCTGTGCTTCATTGCTTACTGATGTGAAAGAATGATCTACACAAGCAACTAATAAGATGCAGTGCAATCATACAGCTATAAATATTAAGTTACTGATTACAGCTTCATGGTGTTTTACTGAGGTGATCTGTTCCTCTAACCCTCTTTAAAGACTTACAACTTATCAGAGTTAATGTTACCTAAACTGATGTTCAGCATTAAATAATCATATAGCTTGATATCCTCCACGTAAAAATTCACAAATTCTTTTTTTAAGTTGACTGAAAAACATTTGTGACAGTAAAATATAAAAAGCATACATGAAGAGTCCTAGAAGAAAGGATCTGTATGGTTCATATAAAAAACATGTTATAAAAAAAATAACATTTTGAAATATTTGAATCTTATTTGTAAGTAAATGATTAAACATGTTTTTTCTTTTAGGGGGCTATTCTCAATAATCTGCTGCCCAATACAAGTTATGTTCTTCAGATAGTTGCTGTTTGCTCTAATGGTCTATATGGAAAATACAGTGACCAAGTCATTGTTGATATGCCTTTGGAGGACACAGGTAAGTGGTCTTTGGAGCTTAGTGATCACTTTTAAATGAAAATCTGTATTTGAAGAAGTAGTTTGTTTGCAAACCAGTTAAAGTGCACAACTATCAAAATATGCTAAAATGAAATTTCAAAATCGCTGCAGTTAACTATCAGCATGTTCTTTGCTACTGATACTTCACATGATGTAATTCTCCATTCCTTGTAAACATGACCTATGAAAGACTGCATGCTAATTTTTTTAATATTCTGAAAAACACCTACCTGATTTCAAATCTCACAAGTGTATCTCAGTAATGTAATGTATGGAAATAAAGCCATGTTTGGTACTATTTCTCTATAGTTCAAATGTCCTCCCAAAATTAATCCACACAGCCAAAGTGTTAAGCAAACAAATAAAACAAACCCAGTATATGACTTAGAAGTCTGTATCAATATGACTTAGAGGCTTGTATCAATTGATTTTGAAATTTGATTTCTTATGACTACTTGAAGTTTGATTTCAAAGGACTTGTGGTGATGGAATTCCCTTGCTTCTTAATGCTGCCTCACAAAAAAATCAAAAGGCCTAACAACCAAACCTTACTGATTTCACAGCCAGATTTACTTCTTCCGCCTGCTGGTAAATATGAAATAATTTGAAACTATAGCATGAAGCTTGATCTTGTCCTTAATAATTCCTTAAATTCTGTGGAAGTTTTAGCATCAGACCCAGTTCTTATCAAAGTGAATGAGAGCTGTGTTATTAATCAACAACCCTTTAATTAATCATAGGAAAAAAAGACTTTCTGATCATAAAAGAAACCATTTTTTACCTGAGGGCCTGAATTCTTGTTGGTTATTTATGGATTCTGTAAGTTCAGTTTTACACTTCATTAAGTCTGTTGAGCTACAGCAAAGACCTTAGCAACATTGTGATGTACCTGGGACAATAGGTCAGTTTTTAATTTCAAGGGAACCACATTCCTTTGCAGTGAGAAAGACTATGATTCTCAACAATCTCTATCTCATGAATTATCAAGTAATAATGGTAATAGGCTTGTAATAGTGCATTTAGTTTGAAGGAGGGGGATGCAGCTTCAGGTATAAATTTTCAAAAAATGTCTAACTTGCCTTTCAAACACAATATATCAAGAAGAATGCATTTTGGAGTCTTAAACCAGTCTCTGTCAGAATTTTCCTATTTCTTTTCAGCTCTCTAAGAAGTCCATGACAAAGGTCTGACATTTTGACTGACATTTCACCTTTCTGTTTATCCTTTAACTACCTCTTAGATACTGTATTCCTCCACTTCCTTTCCTGAATTTACTGGTTTTGTGTTTGAAGCATTTTCTCAGATGAGAGTTCATCTACATACCCCCACTACATATATAGATAGATAGATAGACAGACAGATAGACAGACAGACAGATAGATAATCTCTATACTCCCATCCATTTCTACATGGAATGACAAATAAGCAGCATGGTGTTGTCATTATTAAATAACAGTTCAACAAATCAAGTCAGTGCAATGCTGCCATCGCAGCTTGAAAATCTCTGATAACAGACATTGCAAACCAAAATCCGGTATAGGTAACGTCCATAGAATGAACTGATCCACTACTACTGTTGTATCCCTCCTGTAAGGATGAGTTGCATACCACCCCGCTGTGTGCCATGACTTCCTTTGGAAGGAAAGGTGGATGTAGAGGCAGGGAGGGAGACAGGAGCACTGGGCCTGGGTAACTGCACAGGGTACCTGTTGTGCAAGCAAATACTGCTGGGGAACAAACTTGGCGAGAGGATGATGGGATGTTCGTCAGTCTGCAGCTGGCTAGTAGCACAGATACAGCCACCGCTCATGGCATCCCCGCTGAACTTCTGTTGAAGTCAGGCAAAGCAGTGGCTTTGCATTCATTTCAGTAGAAGGAAGAGCATGGGCCTTGCTTTGGAAACACATACTGGTAAACTCATTTCACCTTCCAGCATATCAGCAGAAACTACTCTGAGATGTGTACTCTCAGACAAGATAATTTGGTGCAGTAAATGTTATATTTAGCAGTTCTGAGTGAAGGTCTGATATTTTTATGCTTTTTTACCCTGACACGCTACTAATTTCTTTTTGTTAAAAAATGAGGAAGTAGTGTACAAGAATACCTAGGAGGCATAGCAATGTAAAGATGTATCTGTATAAAGTATGAACAGGTTAGCATAACTGTGAAAATGGCAGTTTTGTGTCTTCTGTCATTTGAACATTCAGATATGTCTCCTTAATGTTGCATTAAAGCAAATTAATGTGTATATTATAATCACGAGCTTTCTTGGTTTTAAATAACGCGTTGTAAAGAAGAGAGTTAAATAACCTGCTTATCAGAACTGTGTAAATGCCTGCTTTGTTTGTTGATTTTTTGTTTATTTCAGGCAGTCCTGAAAATTTGTAATACTTCAGGTGTGCCTAATGTTTTTCCTTTAGTTTTCTAAACGCTTCAAAATTGAGGAAGATTATTTCAGGTCAAATGAAGTGTTTCAAGGATATTTTACATTAAGAAATAACATAAAAAGAGGGAAAAGTTTTTAAATAAAAATGAAATACCAAAATGAATATTTTGTGTGTTTCAGAAAACTGTTTCTTTGGAATGTTTCCAATCTGAAATGGACACAAATTTATTAAATGTACTTTGTGTTCTTTTGTTTTTACACTTCCACAGCAGTACATCTAAAAGCATAGGATAAGGAAAATTCAGGGAAAAATCTCTCCCATGTAATTAGCATCATTCCTAATAGGGTGTACATTGCTCTGTAAGTAAGTTTTATAGATGCTATTGAAACCCTGAATATAATTTTAAAATATGAAAAAAAACTTCCATTCATTTCTAATATTAATGTTTGTTTGCATACTTACTTTTACTAATGAATTACCTCTGAATTAACTGCTGCAAATATTGAAAATATTTTTATATTTAATGTTAATATTGCAAATATTAAACAACAGAAATATGAGAATGTAGATATCTAATGAGAAAGATCTGTTCAGAGCAACTTGCTGCTTACAATTATAACATCAAATTGGTTTTGTGATCTGCTTTATAGATCTTGAGGCAAAAGGGGATTTCTTGGAGCTCCTGCTTGTGAATTTATGAAAGAAAAGTTACCTTCACCATGAAGACATGAAATAAAATTGAATCACATAAAGCATAAACTAAAACTTTCATTTTCAAGAATTACTCTGAATAAGCCAGTTTAACTAAGATGAAATTCACTGCAGTCACCTCCAGATTAATTAATGTTCATGTTAAGAGCGAAAGTGAGGCATAAGTCATGCGGAAGCGTTAGATGGGGCTTTTCCAGGAAGAATTCTGACCTTGGAGTGGCCACTTTTAATGGGGGAAGTTTAAGTACCCTGTGCAACACAAATCTGGTGTTCAGAAAACTGACAACCATTGTTCTAGCCTTTTCCTTTTGAAATACTTGCAGGAGGAGAATGTTTCTCATACCTTCTCCCCACCCTGTCTGAGTGCAAGTGGTTAGTGAGGGCTCTGCAGGCTCCGGGTGGTCCACAGACCAGGTTTAAACCCTCTCATTCTCAGCAGTGCTTCC
Source organism: Nestor notabilis (assembly GCF_000696875.1). Classification (NCBI taxonomy): domain Eukaryota; kingdom Metazoa; phylum Chordata; class Aves; order Psittaciformes; family Psittacidae; genus Nestor; species Nestor notabilis. The sequence goes on along the minus strand of NW_009938788.1, from coordinate 76,481 downwards.
TCAGAGGAAGGACCTCTTTCAGGCCATGCTCTCTGCCTCAGTTTGTGGAAGCCTTGGAAGCTCTCATATGACATTTGGCAGATTATCATGGTTGAGACCCCTGCTCTGAGACCTCTTTTGGTTTTTCCTAAGCTGTTCAGAGTGGCAGGCTTTTATCTTGCAAGATAGTGTGTGTGCACACTAAAATGCTTTCCAGTTAGTTTCCATTTAGTAAATGTCACTAGACGTAGCTACACAACCTCCATTGAAAATGACAGGAATCATGTACATAGTGTTTTAGTCATCTTTGATAAAAGTCCAACCTTTATTTACCAATTTTATTTTTTTTGTTTGCTAGTAGAATTGTTTTTAGAATAACTATCTAAATGTGTGCTTTGACTCTCTAGATAACATCTGTATAGCTCTAAAAGTTCTGCAGTAGTTTATTGTGTAGTTAATACCAGTGTTACATGCTTTTGCTGACACAGGAAATCATAACTAAGAATATCTCTCCTCTCATCTGCCTTTGTTTAGACTTTGGTTGTTTATCAAAAAAACCCATGCTGGGATGAGGCTCTCAAATACTGTCTCCTGCATGGCAGCTCATGCTGTCAGCAATGCTTTGTGAGGGTCTAACTATGCAATTTCTTTGTAACTTGTCCTTGTGATTTTTGTCCTAAAAAACACTAAGTATATATTAAATGTTTCATTTAGGGGATGCTTTTTCTAATTTTGTGTTGATAAATGTAGAAATCTGAAAACTAATTTAATCAGAAGAAACAGGCTTTACTTTTGTTCTTGCCATGCAATTTATTACATAAGACAGTACAGAAATGAAAACAGTTTGTGTTGTACACATTGTTCTACTATTACAAAACAGATTGTTTTAAGAGAGTTCTCTAAAGATTTGCATTGAACATAAATGTATGGAAATAGTTACCTTTTTTTGTCTTTGCTCTATCTGTTACTAAAATGGGCTATGAAAAGACATCTCAAAAACTTTTTAGCTAATGATTTAATTATTTTATTTTAAAATGTAAGCTATAGAATAATCAATATATGGTTCCATTAAAAATAAAGAAGCTTGTTCATCAGCCTACATCAATGGGTTGTTTTTTGGAGGGTGCGGTTCTTTTCCTTGGCTGGGGAATGTTAGCAATTTCTGTCATCTCCCGTCAAATCAAAACCACAGCAACAGGAGTGACAGAACTTCTGTAAGTGTGTGTCTGTAATGCTTTTAACAAATACATTTTCTGTGACCAAATAAATTTAAATAGGGTTTGTAAAATGCCTGAGGATTTAGTGCTATTAATGTATATTTTATATATGGAGACAACAGCAAGAAACTGTAATTTGCTGGTGATGCAATATGAGAGCACATACCCTACTGTATACTCTAGCACAATGTGCATATTTTATTTTTCTCATTGAGTCTGATTAAAGCTCAACTCAAGAACAGTGACCACAGAAAGAATTGGTAGAATTCCTCTGTGTTAAAAATATTTTTCAGAGAAGTCTATTGAGTACATAATACCTGGTATGGGTCTACTATGGGAAGACTTTCAAACTAATGACTACAATATTTGATTTATATTATTGAGAAGCCAGGGAATATCATTATCTCCTCCACCCCTTCCTCCCCTCCGCTCCCCTCCCTACCCTGCCCCGGAGCCTCCTAGGCTTCCAGCAGTCAGAGGTAAGATCATTTTTCTCTATCTTGTTAATGAAAAGTTAGTTCAGTATTTGGTAATTTATAAATGCTTGTTACAAAAGAACAACTTAGGAAGATTTTGTGAAGCAAAAATTTGTTTACATGCTATAAACTACAAGTAAAACTGTATGAGCTTTTTAGTTCAATAAACTTTATCTAGTGTATGTTGCATTTAATACGTCTCACCTTGTTTTGAAAAGTAGATACAGACAGACCAAAGAGAATACAAATTAAGTCATAGGTCCTTATCTGACTTTGCAGAGATGAGAAGTGTAAAGATGACATCTTTGTTCAAGTGTATCAAGGAAACTTCATTTGGGAATTATGGAGGAAATGCAGAGATGGAGCTCTCTGTGGTGCTATTGTTAGAATTGCTTCCCAGGCTTAGGGACTGGCATTTTCACTTGGTGTAAATCAGCCCTCAGAATATGTGCTAGCATTGGTGTACAAACAGAGCACTGCAACATTGCTTAGGAGAAAGGCTTAGAAAGATTTAGAAAGGGAATGGACCTTTCTGTGGATGAAAGCAGCAGTCGGTTGAGTTAATGCTGTGGAAGGGGTATTAGATTTGATCACTGGAGGCCTGTGCCAGTTCCAACCAGAGATTTGTAGGTTTCTTGCAACCTGCTGTGAAGCCTCTCTTGCTGACCACCATCAGAAGTAAAATATTGGGTTTGGCCAAAAAGACAAAGAGAAAGAAGGTGAGAGACTAACTCTAAACTCGGAAGGATTTTCACCTGGGCTGTAGGAGTTTCATTTATTGATCCTGGTTCAGCTGTTACTTATTTATGAAAAGTGGGGAGTCCTCAAAAGCATTAAAGTAGCACTTCATAGAGCTCCCCATACCTGTTTATTGGGGACTTCTTGTGGGAGGTGATACATGTGGGTTCATGTCCTTACATTAAATCAAGTAGAGAAGGAGTTTGAAAAAGGCCTTACAGTGCTGGACTCTAGGAAGAGTGGGTCTCTTTGGTCTCTCCTGACTGAGGCAGGCAGCCCCACTGCACATTGAACATGGTGGCCTGGCTCTTGTGGTAGTACCTAACTCCAAGCCTGGATGCACAGATGAGGAATTTGCTGTATGAAAATTATACAACAGGTAATTTTACAATAATACCTTCAGAGCTTTCAGGTTAAATGTATAGAAGTAGATTATTCCCGGACTTACCTTTTTTCTCCCTTCTGTATTTCTGCATTAAACTGTACTTTCTTATAGAAAACATTTTCATAAACTTGGTTCTTCCTGGCCAGGATGTGGTTCCTCAGTTGAGATCCAACATGTGCTGCAGTATCAGACTAGAGCCAGGCAAAACTGTTGTGGCTGAACATCTCCTGTCTAGATGAACATTGCTACCCTTAAAGCTAGTCCTCAACCCAGGTGGTTGGCCACTTCTCCAAATACAATCCTATAAAACATCTTAGACTAGGTTTCAATAAATATATTAACTAATCAGTTGAATCCTTACAGAATTAATAATTCTGAGAATTTAAAATGTTCGATGATATGATGTGCATTTTTGTTTTATAGAGGCTGACCTCATTCCTGAACTGAATGAAACTGAAGAATATGAGGTATAGCATTCATTTATTTTTAAGAGAGTATTTCAAATGCATACATTTCAACGAAATTGAATATACTCCATGAAAATTTACAAAACTATGTCACCAAATGAATGTATTATCTGCATTCATATATATATATGCATATACAGACTTCTTTTTTAGCTATATTTCTCTCTTGATAACTCTAGAGATACCTCTCTATTTAGTTCTCTGGTGCTGGAGATACATGGAGGAGTAAATGATATCACAGGGTATGCCTGAATATTTTTGAAAATGGGGCATCAAGTTATTGTCACCTCTGAATGAAGTCTGACAGAATTGTTCATTTAGCAGTGTCAGAGCTGTCACCCAGTGTTACACATTTTAGTTTGTATAATGAGAAATCTGACTTGGACTTGCTTATGATTGCCAGGTTGGATGGGGCTTTGAGCAACCTGTTCTAGTGGAAGGTATCCCTGCCCATGGCAGGGGGGTTGGGACTGGGTGATCTTTAAGATCCCTTCCAACCCAAACCATTCTGTGATGGACTTAGGTAGCAAACTAAAGTAAGGGAAGAAGGCAGTTGTCCCAAAGAGTGAGATTCACATGTGTCAGCTATTAGTGTGCTATCAGGTAAATTTAACGGTTACTCCAAAATTCTTGGAGGTTCATTTAGTACTTAAACTCAAGTTAGATATTACAGTATAACTCTATTTTACACAGTTTTGGATGTTTTTGTGATAATCTCTGCAGAATTCATATTTGGTAACTAGGTTTCTGGTGTCCTAGCAAGGAGAGAGGTGAAAATACCACAGTTACATTTTTAACAATCTGTAATACTGATTTTGTAACATGGACAGTTCCTTCAGTAAAACCTACATTCGTATCAAGTAATCCCTCAGAATTTCTATTTTATAGTTTCATTCTATGACCACAGTATTCTCACTGAGGGGCAAGTCCTTGTTAGTTAAATAGACAGCCTGTGCTTACCTGTCTATTTACCTTTCCTTGTATTTGTGGACACTTAATAACCAGTAAGACAGTTATTTCTCTGGTGATGTAAGCTATGTAGCTAGATTATTATATTGCATCTGCCAGGACGATAACTGAGTGCCGGTGAATGTCAACTGGTTTTTACTTGAACGATGAAAGTCTACAAGAGCGGGCATTGCCCTACAGAAAGTAAATTTTCAGAAACAAGGCCTGTCTAGTTCAGTCTGGGTTTGAGGACACACAGCCTAGGTGTGGCTGTCCTGACATTTTAGATATTTAGGCCTCAGAATGAAATCCAAACCTGAGAGTCATGTCTGAGCTACCTTATATTATGTTAGTGCACAACAGGTTCCTGGTATGAAAAAAGGACAGCAGTGTGAAGCACAGCTCTGTCCCAGTGGTTGAAGCCCTCACTCTGGTGAGATTGGCTAAAAGCTAAGAATTCCTATTAGCCAAGTGCCCTAGTTAACAGTTTATTCAGCAGTGGTTTATCTTGGGCATTTCTTTCAAAGGCTGTTGATTTTACATTCTCCTCTCTGCTGTGCCCTGTTCACTTCAGTACAGGAGCAGGAGATCTACTCAGTCTAAAATACAGTGGAAACTGGGGAATTCTTAGACTGGTAACTGTGTCCCAGTCTCCTGTCTCCTGGGTGTTTTCTCTCAATATTATGCTTTTGAATAAAAGCAGGTGAGTATTGCCACCACATCACCAAGCCAGATCTTCAAAAGAAAAAGGAGTTGTAACTGTATTTTGCAAGAGGCTCTGTCCTGCTGGCATCTCTGAGGGCTATCAAGTCCCTGCAGAAACGGAAGGTGCCCCTCTATCTAGTTTGCAGAGTGCTGCTTGGACAGGTTTGGTTCTGATGCAGTTCTAGATTGGAGCACAACAGAGCTGTGAGCACTGCTTTGTCTAGGTCAAAACAAAAATGCCTGCTGAGCAAGTTAGATGCTTCCACATTGCAGTTTTTTATTTGGTGCAAGGAAAGTTGCAGGGCGGGTAAAAAGATTTGAACTTAGATCCTCAAGTACTACACAAATCCTGGTTGTATTTAGGCTTTCCCCCCCCCCCCCCGCCCCCCCTTTGAGTCTGTCTTTAGAAGTCAAAATTCGTAACACAGGTTTTTCACAAAGTATCATTATTCATGCTCACCAAGCAAAAGGCCGTAACTGGGACCAAGTGGTATCACTCACAACACTTGTGAAACTACTACAGTCATGGTGACTATCCTGAAATCTTCTCCAGAAACTCTGAAGATTCAGCAGATTTGAGGACAGGTCATAAATATATTTAAAAAATTCCATTACTGTGAAAGTTTAATCAAGAGCAGGATATTAGTGCAAACCTCTAAGACATTCTGATATCAAACCCATTTTTTTCATTGATGTGTACTGCACATACAGTTGCATTTTATTAGAAAAGAGGTAGAGCTTTTTTAGTAAAGTAAATACTGTGAACTGGTTTTGTCTCTCAGGGTAAAAGTAGCACTACTGAAGAAGTTGTGATACAGGATTTTTTTTGTTCCTGTTTCAAATAAGTAATTTTCAAGAGAAGATACCTGTTCTTGCAGCTAAATATTTTGCTTTAAGACTAAGAGATCTTCTCAAGTGTTGTCTTGTTTTGCTTCTTGGTTTTATGGAGCCAGAAAAATGTTTTGGTTTTTTTTGTAGTTTGGGTTTTCATTTATGTACAATGTCTATATTTTTAATTGTCTTTGGCTATGATATTTTTTCAAAGGATGAAGTTGAGGAAAAGGAAACAGAGGCAGAGGAAGAAACTGCAGTGATTCCTAGTACTGACAGTATGATAAACCAAATAAGAAAAAGTGTCCAGGTGACTACATCTAGCTACAGTCAAGAAAAACTGGGGACAAGACCCAATGAAGCTAAAACAAATAGATATTTAACAAAAGAAGAAGAATTGCATGGTAAGGATGATGTTTTCAAGGCAGTTTATTACCCTACTTCTCCACCTCTTCATGAAATTTCTGAAGAAGAGGAAGATCCTTTTTTGGAATCCAAAACAGCTACTGGAATTCCTCCACAACTCATTGACTCCACCAAAGGCATAGAAGAAGAATACATATACCTTTCTTCAGGCACTGAACCAACAAGAATAACGACTACTGGCCATAGTGAGGAAGATTTCTTATTGTCTCCTTTTAAACCTAATCAGGAATCTGATGACTTTTGGAGTACAGTTCTTACAACTTCTTCAGCACAGCTGGTTACAGAGGAGAGCTCCCAAGATCTTCCTTCAGGAAGCCCAGATACAAGCATTCATGATGTTCTTTCCCAAGGCTCCATTAAGTATGTTTCAGAAGGTGTAGCACCCTCAAGCTCTGATGAGTCTCCAAAGCATACTTCTTCCACTGTTGGAAACGTATGGTTCCGTAATGCTACAGATCAGACAACTCAATCTGTTGATACATCGGATAAGAGGCAATTGTCTCAGACCATTTACACTGATGCTTATGTAGAGGGATTAAAGCCAGCTACAGTGCCCTATTCCAGCAGCCTATTGGTTTCACAAGACACTTCACATGCGGATTTAGAATTGCCACATTATTCTACCTTTGCTTTCTCCTCTGCTGAATTATCACCTCACTCTATCCCTTCAAGCTCTGGAGAATATGGTTCTGCTTCTGCTGCCAGTGAGGTACTCTCTCAGACAACTCAACCAGTCTATAATGGTGAGATACCTCTTCAACCTTCCTACAGTAGTGAAGTGTTTCCTCTAGTCACCCCTTTATTGTTTGACTCTCAGATGCTCGACACTACCCCTGCTACATCAGATAGTGATGTGACCTTGCATGCTACACCTGTATTTCCCAGTGTTGATGTGTCATTTGAACCCACCCTGTCTTCCTATGATGATGTACCTTTGCTTACATTTTCCTCTGCTTCCTTCAGTAGTAAAATGTTTCACCGTTTGTATACAGTTTCTCAAATGTTTCTACAAAGCGCTACTCCAGCTGTTGCAAGTGATAAGGTGTCCCTGCATGCTTCTTTGACATTGGCAGAGGGTGATGCATTAATACAGCCAAGCCTTGCTCAATATGCTGATGTGATGTCACATCAGACTACTCATGCTGCTTCAGAGACACTGATATTTGGTCATAATAGAACTCACATATTTTCTCAAGTTGAACCATCCAGCAGTGATTTAAATGTGCATGTACTACCTACAGTGTCTGAACTTCCTTATGCTTTGTCTAGTAATGTGGGCTCCCTCAAAAGCTTTACTGTTTCCTATGACTCTGCAGAATTTGTGCACAATTCTGTTGACGTATTCCGTCAAGATCCTTTATTTAGCAGCTATAACAATGTACCGGTGCATAAACCTTCTTCTGTAATATCACAAGCTGATACTTTGCTGCAGCCTACACGCTCTCTATCTAGTGATATGGATTGGTCTGAAGCATACTCTGGTAGTGAGTCCCTTTTGCCTGATACAGATACTTTGATGGTACTTAACATTTCTTCCTCTGATTCCGTAGATGAAATTACATATGAATCATCTGGGTTTAGTGATGTTAATAAGATACTTCAAAAAGGTGATGTTATATACGGAGATGAGAGAGAACTGCACATTTCCTCTTCTTTAAGTGAAATGGCTTCCAATGCTGAAAGTAAAGTGATACCTGAACCTTTTACATCTGTTTCTAATATTGATGTAATTAAGCAGAATACATCTCTGCAAGAAAGCCCACTTCCTGTTTCTAGCACAAAGGGAATCCTTCCAGTCTCTCTTGCTTTTCCCACTACTAAGATATTTGATCGTGATATTAGTAAACTTACAGAAAATCACCTTTCCGTTCAGCCTTTGCATGTTACAACTCCAGCCTTTGATGACACTTTGCTTAAACCTATGCTTAGTGCAAGCTCAGATCAAGCTCTCTCTGCCCCTGCTTATAGCAAAATGTTATCCTCGACTCAGCTGTACTTTTATGAGACCTCAGCTACATTAAATAATGAAGCATTACTGCAGTCCTCCTTACAATCTTCTGGCGATGGCACTCTGCTTAACACAGCTGCAGTTGTGCCTAGTGATCCAATATTGGCTGAAAGCTCCAGGGTTCATAAAGATAGTTCAACATTTGACCAAATATTGCATCAAATGGCACCAGGTTCTGCTACAACTGAAACCATGCTGCATTCTACATCTGCACCTTCCGTTGATGATATGTTGTCCAACACTTTTAGTAAGCCCACAGCGTCACTTCAAGGTTTACCTGTTTCTTATGCAAGTGAGGAGTATGTTTCATCCAGTGTGTTTAACAGTGAAGATGTTCAGAAGGTTATGCCTTCATTGTACAGTAGCGATGTTTCATTCCAGCTGACCAGTTTAGAAAATACAAATGCCTTCCCCCCCCAAGCAGTGAATGCCATAACAACTCCCTTACAATCAGGTGTAGCTACTCCTGCAGACAGCCATATCTCTTCAAGAGTTTTTGAAAGAAGTGAGACTGCCAGTGTCTCTTCAAGTTCTACACTTGGTTTTGATCCTGTCAATATGCCTGCAGTTGTTTCTGATTCTGACATGTCCATTCATCACACTCTTCCTTTACCAAATGTACATATTTCTGTTACGTCTGTTCCTCCCAAAAGCGAGAGCCCTGTAACTTTGAGTAGGTTGCTGGTTCCTTCCAGAGAATCCTCTGGTTTGTCTCCTAGTGTCATGTCCAGTACTGATTTGTGGCCTTCTGTAGTTGAGGATGACTACGATGAATATGACGATGGCTTCCCTGTAAGTAACTGTATCTCATGCACTTCCCATAGAGAAGCTCAGGATATGGTAGCTGAGGAACAAAATACAGAGGTAAACAATAAGAAGGATCAGAGTAACCTCATTATAAGCTCACATTCTGAGAAACCTGAAGAAGAGAAAATTTCAACTGCTGCATCAGACAGTCAGATGAACCGTGCCATGGACAGACATAATTATACATCCATACCAACTTTGACAGCAAGTGTGATACCTAAGAAGCACAACGACCCAACAGTTTTGAAGAACCACATTGAGACTGCTAGCATCCCATTGCAAAACACATCAGAGTCCAAGTCTTGGGCTGTTTTTACAAGTGATGAAGAAAGTGGTTCTGGCCAAGGTACCTCAGATAGCCTTAATGATAATGAAACTTCAACAGATTTCAGTTTTCCTGACCTTAATGAGAGAGACACTGAAGGGGCAGTTGAAGCAGGTAACTCAGAATTAACTCCTGGATCATCACAGTCATCAGCCTCATCTGTTTCTAGTGATCACTCATCAGTATTCAACATCTCTGAGGCAGGTTAGTTATGGATAAGTGCAATGAATACCGTGGAAAGCTGTGAGGGGATTCTTTTGTGCCATAGGGAATGAGAAGGTTTATCTACGTGTAATAAAAGGAGAACATAACAGTGCCAGTGGGTGTGATTAAGGAAGCACTGGGGAGCAGGGGGTGCATGCTGAGCTGTCTATCTTGTGAATGCTATTTCTGGCTACTTAAAACTCAACCTGAAATATCCTTCGGTGAGAAGATTCATACTCTGCTTTTGGATAGTTGTGTACTGTCAGCAGAAGTTGGGTGGTGCACAATCTGAAACCAGAATTTGTTTTAATGTTAATTGTTTCATTTTAGTTTTGAAGGTTTAAGAGGGATCCGAGTTCTCTGTACAAAGACAAATGCTGCCCTTATGGAATGATACCAGAGGAAACCATGGCTCTGAGTTTCTGGTTTTAACATACAGCAGAACATTTCCTCCTTGTGTTTTGTTTTATGTTTTCTAAGATGTGTTGAGCAAGGAAGAAGATGCTTCAGTTTGATTCTGATTCATCTTAACTCATAAAAACATTCATTTTCATTCTTACTCTGTATGCCACCTTCAGATTTCATTGAGATACAGACTTTTCGTGCCAGATTTGCATATTTCCAAAGTACTCAGAGCCAGATTCTCCTGTACCTGTTTCTATTTAGTGCTGTTTTCCTATTTAGTTATCTTAAGGTTAGCAACAGTATTTGTGATCTGTGATTCCAAGGATAAGGTCAGAAGGCAAAACTGAACCTCACATAGATAAAAACCTGATAAATATAAAGCATTTCCCTTGTATTTAAAAATGCATTACGGAAAACACAAAGTATTCAGACACATAATTTCCATTGCCTTTTGTCAGAGTATTGAAAATCCAAGAGTAAAGTCAGAAATTATCTAAGATGTTTGGCGGGGGAGGTGAGGGAGGGGGGACAAAAACGAAAACGAGGAACAAGGTTAAACTGGTATTTTAGAAAATTAACTGAACTTCAATTAACTACTCACAGCATCTGTAGAGGGCAGTATCATTCAACTAAACCCACTAAAGAATGTCATCCACAGAGCACAGGAAATTTTCGGCCCAGTCCTACAAATACACAGTTAAATCACATGAGGTTGTAGTACTCATGAGCATTAGAATTATATATTCATATTAGAATACTAATACGAAAAGTTGGCAAATTTACACTTTATGTAGCTGGACCTAGCAGAATGTGAAAAACAGAAAATAAAAATTTAAAGAACGTCAAAACCATACCGAAATCAGTAGGAGTTCTAACAAGGTAGGTGTTATAAAATTGAATCAATAAGTGAGTTAGTTCAGTAGGTAAGTAGTTACTGCATTACGGAAAGTACATATTTCTTTAAAAATCAGCAAAAATAACATCAATATTTCAAAACCTATGTTACTAACATAAATAAGTGTTACCATAAGAGATTTATAGTTTACATATGGGTGTCATTTTAGTTGTTATCGATAGTGAAAAGGATTATACGTGACTGGAGTACTAGTACAACAGACTTAGAGTTTGTCTTCTAGGTATTATTGAAAGACACTATACAGTATCATTTCATGTACATTATTTTTACCATTAATTGATGCCAAATACTGTCTTTTAATAAACTGAAAATTCAATGTGAGCATGTCTAACATGGTCTCCTGTAAATCATAGACATCTTTGCTTAATTCAATTATAAAGAAATTAAACCAAAAAAAAAACCAAACCAAGCAAACATTCTCAGCTGAGAATTTATTTATATATTACAGTGAATTCACAAGAAATTAGTTAAATGTCTTCTGGTTGTAACCATTACAGAAAAATTGTCATTTAAACTTTTCTCAGTCTTTGTAGTTGCTGATCCGTATTTATGTTTGTTCTTAACTAAGGCTTTCTCCGTAAGATCTCTATGGCTACCTAAACCTTTCAACTTCAGCTGAAAAACTGTCAGCAAAATTAATATAAAATAGTATGCAAAGGATCCAAATACATCTATTATTAGGGAGCAAAGATATTTACTATAGATGAGACTACCTTTTCAGCTGCTACCATGGGAGTAATGGCCAAGTGGACAAGAAACCCTCCATTGCAGGAGAAGCCTACTCTTCATTCCCCATAGAAGGAATCGTAATAGGACTTGGTCATGCAGTTTGAAGGAATCCTGTCATCACTCAGATAAGGCTGGGTTTTACGTTGTGAATTAATCCAGAGTTGGATAAGCAAGTATGAATGCTTCAAAGGGATCATATTCTGATCTCTAATATGTACACCTAGTTTCTGCTGAAATCAGTAGGAAATACTGATTTTAACCTACTTACCAGAAACTTGGCAACGGTTTTTTCAGAAGGAACTTGTGCCTGCAAACACTTTGCCCACTGAGCTACAGGACTTAAAGAGTAGTGATTGATTTGGGTGTTAGAGTGCTTAGAACTAAAACCAAGAAGATGTTTGATCTTGATGTCTGATCAGAGCCTAGACGTTTTTGCATATAAAGCCCTGAAAACCCCTAAATTCAAGAAAATTGAAGCAAGGAAAGAGCTGCCTGGAAATCTGTATTGTGTGAAGCTGTTTGGGTTTTGACATCCTATTTTAAAACATGTGATTTGTTGTCTGTCTTTTTTTTTTTTTCCCCTCCAGATCCAACTCCATTCCCTCCTCCCTTTTGTCTTGAAGATTTTAATTCATTAGAATTGGTCCCTTGAAATCCTGATGGAGTGCAGCTGATTTCTAGAGAGCAAAATTCTGTTCCCATACAGAACATTCATTGAATTAGGACTGTTCACAAGAGCAAAAAACATTCTTAGAGAATCCAAGGGTTCCATTCTAATAAGTGCAAAAGTGCTTATTTCTGTGCTTTAATATGATGGTGAGAGGTCACAGTAAACTGCACAGATTGAAAAGAATCAGTAACTTTGTGTCAAAATCACAGTTCTAAAATGTTTACTTCTTAAGGTATGACAAAAATTAAAAATGCAGGATTGGTCTCATCCACTGTTGTGTTCCCTTAGTTAATGAGATTGTAAAATATGTTGGTTTAATCTTCCTACAGATTCCTATATCCAAATATTTCTGTCACCCAGCATTACAAGGCTGACAGAAATCTGAAATCTAGACAATATATAAATATTAATTTGATCGTCTGTAAAGACAGAGGTAGGAAATTTAATTCTGACTCCAGTATACTTGGGTGAGGAAGTACTGCAATTGGATTCGAAGACAGCAGGCTATGTCCACAAGGCAAGTTACAGAATGTGCACTGTATTAGAATGCAGAAGGCAAGCACATAGGGACTATTGTAAGAAAATTTTCTATTAAGCCGTTAGCCAGAGAAGCGATTTGCATTATATGAGTAACAGTTTAATATCAAAATGTTCTTTACACATTCCAATATTATATATTCAGAATCCTTAACTCAGTTGGCTTTCAGCTAATAAACAGATGAAATTAAAAAACTTTTCTTCTCCTATATTTTAACAACAATCTGCTATTCCTTAAAAGAGAAGTCTCCACTGCTGGAAGGCTGAGTCACATAAGCTTGAACACTTTGCTTTACCCTCTATCTGCTTTTTTCTGTAAGCTGGTTTGCAAATTCATACACTTTCTGCAGTACATAGTAAAACATAGAGGTAAGTGGTATTAAGTAGGCTTGTTACAAGACACATTCACTCGTGTTGTGCATTCCACAGAATTTAAACATGGACTATTTCAATTTTCTCTGACTGCAGAGGCAAGTAATATTAGCCATGAGTCTCGTATCGGTCTAGCTGAGAGTCTGGAATCAGAGAAGAAGACAGTTATACCACTTGTGGTCGTATCAGCCCTGACTTTTATCTGTCTAGTGATTCTTGTGGGTATTCTCATATACTGGAGGTAAGTGTTTTTTTGGTTGTTTGGGGTTCTTTTAGTACTAAAGAGCTCTGATTTGAAAAATGTGATTTACACTGTTGAGCTGGTTTACAGGAGGGAGACTGGATCTTGTCTCTTACCATGATACAAAGCTGACAGACTAAGGTATTTTGTGTCCAAAATGCTCAACTACAATTTTTTTTTTAAGTTTCAGAGGATTGAAACATTGCAAATAGCTTATTTCCAATTGAGATATTCTAATAAACAATTAGTTGTGATTATTAATGCCTAGAAGTCAAGTGACTTAACAGAGCACTGGGAAGAACGGGAGGGAGAGGAAAAATAATAGCATGTCACAGATTAGTTTCCTATCTTTCCGATCCTTTAACAGTTAAAAAAAAGGTAGTTGACAATTATGAATGAGCATCTATAATTCTCAACAGGACTGTGTGACTAATTAATTCATACAGTAGGACTGTAGGATTGTGATATACCTGACATTGTATGCAAGACGGAAATGGGGTAGTTTAATGATACCGTAATAGTATAAATGCTACTGAGTAGCTCTTAACAGTAGTCACGATGTTCCGTGAGTAAAAAGTTGTTCTACTTTGTGATTCTGACACACCAAAATTCACCTTTCAAACCATTCAGGAGGTAACTAAGGATGTGTTTCATGTGCATACACATGCTCAGGTTCCCATATGGGTGTATTTCTCTGTGACCTGATAAATATATAAGATAGAAAAAAAAAATAGGCTAAAGGGAAGTGGATAGCTGTAAGAAGTCATGATAAATAATTAGTGAGGGCAAAAGAATATATCTATATTGTGAAATAAAACAGACCAGCTGGCATGGCACAGATCTCTTCTCTAGAGCTGAAGTCTTTTCCCTCACAGTGGGGAAAAACAGTGGCTGCATTCACATCACTAACTGGAGATTGTCTCTATGCTGTGCTAACCCCAAACTGTGTCAAGTGTTGTGTGATATAATGCAAGTTGTCCTCAGCTAAAAGCATACCAGGAATCTCGTTAATATGTGGCAGTGCTCAAGCCTTTGGCTGTGTCTCATTGGTTCTAGATAAAGCCAGAGAATCTTCCTAGGGACATGTTTGCTTAAGCTCTCATAGGACTTTAGAAATCCATGCACAACCCTAACATTCTTGAGTGTGCAGGCTGCCAGGGAGGAAACACAGTAGTGGTCCAGAATGGGGAAATACGTTGCAAAAACTTCTGCCATAGATACTCTTGCTGTGTTGTGATTGCCAGGAACCTAATCCTGTTACTGCTTCTGCAGTGCTACCATGTAAACTGGTAGCAAGGAACAGGACCTTGTTCTTCCAGGAGCTGTATGAACAAAGGGGAAGGCAGTCCCAAACATCTCACAGATGCTTCCGCAGATTGTTTCTCCTTTTTTTTTTCCTACCCACTACTCAATCCTGCTTAATCTAAAATGTATAAAAGTGGTGAAGAACCAGGAACTAGACCCCAGACCGCCCTTTCCAAGCTACTGACTAATCTCTAGGATATAACATTACGGTTGTGCTTACTGACTTTTCCACTAATCTGGTGACACTGGTTTTCTATCAGCCCAGCAGGGTATGTCCCACATGGGGACAGAATGCATCCTGTCTGTGAACAGACTAGGCTTAAGATATTTACTTTGAGCTTCCTTTGTTCCAAGCAAGTGTGCTAGTGAGTCAGACAGCCGTTGGCATGATTGAAGACACCTTTTAGCAATGAATTTTCAGCAAGATTTCTTCTTTCCAAATAAGTAGGTAATTACTGTAAGAATTGCACAACTCATTTCTTAGAGTATGTCAAGCTGGATAATTACACTGTTCATCACAGGATTTCCAGCTAACGACTTTCATATTGAGAACATTCTCCTGTCTTTCATGTTACGCAACATGAACGTTCATATTCATCTTCCCAAAGTGTTTAATCTCTGATGCTAAATAGTATTTGAAATCTCTTCTATTTGCTAAAGAACACCATCCATTTTAAGACCCAGATTGTACAGTGCAGTTGTAGTAATCCTACACGTTACAAGCTTGTTTTTGCCGAATAACACTGTGTTCATTTCGTATTCTTTCTCTTGGAATGAACAATCCTGTAAGACAGGTCTTTTCAAAATAAAACAGAAATCCCGTTAGCAGTAATATCTTCTTGATTTGAATTTAATCTTTTCTGTATTTCTTGTGTACTATAAAATAAAATACGGAGCTCTTTTATTGTTAATCCTCAAGAAAATTCTCTCGGCTTTATAACACCAGTAACATGTTTCTTATTTCAGAGGAATGAAACGCAAACAGTATGTATTGTGGGTAGAACTTCGTGGCCCTCTTTCAAAGGTGCCAAGACCCTCACCCTTTTTTTAGAGCCTGGGAAAAATCAGAACATTAACTTCACTGCTATGCAGTTTTTATTGAGTCTTGAAAATATTAGCATAAAGTCTATAAGAATGTTTATGGTTAGATTTACTTTATTTTGAAATTTGTGATGTAAGCTGTCGATGGGTTGGGTTTGGTTCTGTTTCTTTGTTTGTTTGGGTTTTTTTAATGTGGGCCAATTATTTTCAGTTATTAAAGTTCATTAAAAGTTTAGGTTTGCAAGAAGTAATTCTGTATTCCTTTGGCTAGAGTACTCAAAAAATTACATTGATGTATCCTAGCTGGGTATTTGAGTGAATAGTGCTTTGAGTTGTTTCCACTATTAGCTCCTAATTTGAATATGCAAAAGGTGTGCTTAATATGCAAAATGTGCATTTGGTTTAAAACCCAAGTAACTACCAAGAGTGACAAGTTCCAGTTTCTCAAGGTTAAAAAAAGACAAAATTATTTTGTTCTCCACTTGAATGACTTGTATTAGAAAAATAATTCTGTACCATCTGTTGTTTGGGTTTTGGTTGGGTTTTTTTTACATTAAATGGTTAATCAGCACTTGAGGAAATTCCCCAATCTCTTTTCTATCTCATTAGGCACAATTTCAATCTTTCTGTGATAAAATATTCATTTCTCTGACAGGGATGAAAACTTTTAATGGCAATATTGTCTAAAGATTGTCTAATTGCCAGCAGGAAAATACACAATTTTGAACTGCTGTAGCTCTGTTTATAATTCAATTTTCAAGCAATGTCATTTTCGTTTCATTTCTTCAGCATGATTAAGATTACAGTGGAATAAATAAGGAGATTCTTTTGCCTATTTAGTGGCCTTGTTGTCTAGATAGATATTTTTTTTATTACAGCTTTAGAGAGAATTTTCTGTCCATATCTCAAGTCTATCCGTCTCTCTCCGTATCTATCTTGATACAAGGACTTGACTGAGTCCTTG
>NW_009938788.1:51634-59754 GCF_000696875.1 Nestor notabilis | reverse complement strand
GCAGGAATATTTGAATCTCCTTCCCCTGCTCTTTTAATTTCTGGATGGTTTCAATTAACCGTATTTGTTAGTGTGACTGAAATTGAAGTTTCTCTCTGCTGACATACAATACACTGAAAATCACTTACGCATTTTGTACTGTTTTGGAACAGTTCATAGAAGTCATCAATGAAAATAAATCTGATTAAATAATGTACAGGAAGAAATGTCAGGCTGTTTGTGCAGATCACTTGTTATAATGGTTATTATAAGAAAAACTTGGAAAATAGTAAAATGGTTAAGAGTTCTCGGTGTTAGTTGTACCATACAAGAATCTTTTTCCACAAAGATACGTGAATCACAGTAAGACTAGCTCTAGTAATGTGAACAGCAAACTGTTAATGCATTTCCAGCTCCATTTGTATCTACAAGAGATACTGAACATCAGCTGGCTGTCATGAAGCCTCCTAGAAGTTACATGACAGCAATGCTTCAGAAATGACCATCCAGTGGCAGACAACAACCTGAGTAGTCATTTAGATTTTAACTTTCCTCTACCACCCTGTATCTTTGAAATAGAGCTGTCAGAGAATGTTCATATTCTTATCCATTATTTGAACTGATGCCTTGAGTCCTGTGTTAGGTTTATGGGAACAGAGTTGAGAACCCCCTCTAAGAACAGTTAAACTCGTACATGCTAAAACACACTAAAACCAGATCTAAGTTTACAAAGGCTACACTCATCCATCCATGAAGTAAATACTTCTCAACTCTGTGACATCAAATTATAAGTAAAACTGTTAATAAAAATTGGAAATTAAAATTTCATTTGACAAGCACTCTAAAATTAATTTGAACCATTTAAAAATTGAATAATTGGAATCATTGGATCCATTGACAATTGATTTAAAGATCCTTTGTATCCACTGGATCTGAACCATTTAAAAATAAATTCTAATAAGTATTTGAGAGTACCTATTGGCCTCCTGTGAGCAGAAAACACCCTGAAATTCTCATAGAAAGGAGTAATGATGCCTCTAAGACCATTCTGGGCAAGTAGTGAATGTGCAAACTCAGCCTCTCGGAGAAGCATCTTGACTTCTGAGGTTCAGCTCCCTTCTTCAGCCAATGTGAGTGGTGAACACCCTGCACCATGCTGTGCTGCCTGCCTCCATGACAATCCCAGTCAATCTCTGAGCAGTCTCTGCCCCAGGGGAGAAATATGCAGCACATATCCTTAGCCAAAGTCCAGGAGCCTGCACGCCAGAAAAACAATGTCCTCTGCAGTCTGAGGCATAATCTTGTCCCACGTAGTTCACATTTAAGTATTCATTCAGATCTAGTATCCCTCCTGTTAAACTGAAGAGCTGCTGCTGCATGCCTTCCTGTACAGATACAGACACTGTAATTAATTCAGTGGCTTAGCGCTATCTTGGTATATAAAGTGTGTGTTTGAAGAAGTGTGGTGTCTAAATTACAAATTACAGTTTTAGGTTGAAGATCTAAATGCTGTGATGAAAGGTGTAAATTAAATAATCAGGTTAACGTTGAGTGATGGGACCTTTGTCTGGAAGTTTGAAATAGTCATCACTTTTTTCATTAACAACAAGTGATAATTAACGAGACATGGTTATTAACATTAGGTTTAGTCATGAAGGCTTTCACTGCTGATGCAGAAGCAGATGGAGTGCCTATTTATGAGTCTTATTACGGGTTAAGTCAACTGCTATGAATTTGTCTCCCAAATGTGCTAAGGGTGTAATTTATTTTCAGCCACAATTAACTTGTTAAAGATTAAAGATACAGTGGCTCAGTGAGGGATAGTGAATGTATGGCACATTATGAAGACATTTTAAGTACTGCTTAGATGTGAAAGCCATTATACTAATTAAATTCTCTTTAGCTCAGTCTTTTCTCAAGCAAGGAAGTGACAAAACTCTGTAATGTTAGTCCATAAACTTTATCTATGATCATATTTCATAAAGCAGTAGGCATTAGAGGGAGGACATTTTTGGGGTTTAGAGCTTAAGCGTCAAGCTGGTTGCCATGGTTGGTTGGTTGGTGCTGTTTTTAATAAACACAGTACATCAGCATTCTCTGTGCCAATCAGGCAAGGCCACACTTTCCAAAAGTGTTTAGTGATTTGAAGTACTTTGATACTCACCTACCTCTCACAGACATTTCACACACAGTCCTGAGATTGACTCTTGTGTGCTGTGCTAGCACTGAGACAACTTCTCTCATCTCATCAGCCACTAACTCTTTGGGGTGCTAATGTTAGAACCTCTTTAAAAAATTAGAAATATGTTCTCAGGCACATGTGTCTGCATCCAAAATTCTCATAAGTAAAACTAAGTACATAATGGACAGTCTTCCTGCAAACATGTCATGCAAAGGCAAAGCTCCTCTATGAACATCACACATATGCTTTTTGAGGATTCTAGCTGGACTCCAAATTTAATTGCCATGTGAATCACCAGAACTAATTTACATGCCACAATTTTCCGTTTGATGTAGTTATACACTTTTTCTTGTGTTTTAGGAGAATCTGCATTGTACACAGACAGAAAATTCCCAACACATTTTCAGAGTACGGGCTTGTTTCCCAGAGGCTTAATTCAAATAAGCTTATGAAAGTCTTTATGATCTACAGTAGTGGTTCTGGAAAGAATGTCAACATCTCGAGTTCCTTATTTATTTCTCAAAGTAGTGTCAAAATTTGATTCTAACAATTATATGAGGGGTTTTATCACTGCACTGGTACAGGAACAGTACACAAGAATTTAAAATAAAAGTGATTACACGAAATAGCAAACAAACATATGATAGCTTCAGCTAACAGATTTGAAGAAGCAGAATCTTGTAAATATAAAATGAGATTAATATTTTCCTGATGCATACATTTCTTTTAAAATTTGATGATTAGTGAATAATATTTCAAATAGATTAAGTGACCCAGAGTAAGGATTGTTATTAGCATGTCTAATAATATGGAGATTTTTTAATTAAAGAGGCTTTGCAACGCTTCAGCAGCAGTTGGTTATTTACTCCCTTGAATACCTTGGACTCTAAACAGATGCTATTCTTATTATCTTCACATCTGGATTACTGCACAGATACAAATAGTGTTGTGGGTCATAGTTAATGTTGATTCCATTTCTATTCATACTCCAATGTTTTTGCAACAAAGCTAGGATCTCCTGGAGTTATAAATTCCCCTGTTTCTGTCTGTCAACTCTGAAAAGTCTTCCTTGGTTAAGGTGTCCCTCAGTGTTGCAATTAAATTATGAAAAAAATTGTTTAGCCCCAGTCATCGTAGTTCCAGAGCTGCTGTTCTGTCTGTTATAGGACATGTTGTCTTTAACTGCATTTCTGTGTCTGCAGTAGGATCTGTCGATGAATTACCAGAACTGATCTTGTACACTGCTCCATCCTCAGGCTAGCATAATCACATGAAAGGGAACAGTAATTATGTGTGCAAATTTGGATAAGCAAGGAAGACTATGGCATTTTTTGTACTTGGAGTTGTTGTGCAGCATCTACAGTAGCTCCTGATGCAGAGTTCCTCTTTCAGCTTTCAGTATGTCTGATGTGTGCTCTATCTTCTGCCTCTGGTATGGGTAAAGATGCATGAACTAAGTATTATTCTGAGTTAATATAGTATCCTGAAATTATTTGCATAATTTGGGGGGGTGCTGGGGGAATATTTACATTATAGCAGTAATATTTGACACTCCGTGAAAACTGCTTTTCAAAAACACAATTTTCTTTCTTACTCAATAATGCCAGAATTCCAAAAGGTCTCAGGTAATGTTTTATTTTTTGCAATATTTACTTATGTTTCTTCTCCTCTAGGAAATGTTTCCAGACTGCTCACTTTTATTTAGAAGATAACACATCCCCTCGAGTGATTTCTGCTCCCCCTGCTCCAATCTTCCCAGTCTCAGGTATTTTTTGTTAACTGTTCTGTGGATCAGTGTTAGCTGTTAGAAGATGCAGTTTTGTATGTGACCATAGGTTAATTCTTCATCTACTGGAACATTGTAAACCAGAGATTTGTACCCTCTTGTAAAAATAAACACAGGTGCAGTTGGCATAGGCAGAGAATAGTGTTACTAATTCTCTCCTGTAAGTAACACAGAAGAGAAATAACCTGTTCTTAAAGAGTTGTCTCAAAGCTACGCTGTGCCTTCTAGCTGTAGCCTCACTAGGAATGGCTGTCAGTGTAGCCAGCTGAGCTACACTAAGTAGCTCCAGTTCACTGCCACAAACTAGAGGATTACACCAACAATGTATTCTGCCAGTTTTCTGCCTTTAAATTTAATTTGTCACCTATGCATAGAACATGACTATTCTTTTTTACCAGGAGGACCCATATATACCTCATCTACCTGCGTTTTAGTTGCAATTACAACATTTTCTTTAACTTGCAGATTTTACTACTGGTAAAGTTCTCTGTGAGCCTCTCATAAAAATGATACACAAGTGCAGAATATTGTTAGCATCTTCTGGTTCCATATCCACCACAGTTAGTTGGAGAAACTGTTTCTTTTGTTTCCTTCCTCAAAGAGTATTAGAGGAGCATGTGCAGCCCTCACAGTTTTTTCAGTAGAATGAATAGTACCTTAAATAGATTAATTCTACAGCAGATCCCAAGCCACATTTTCAACCTTGACAAAAGGATATCTTGTTCTACAAGTAAAGCTTTTGCAAACTGTGCTTTTAAACAGGGGGTGGGTTCCCTTGGAATGACTAAGGGAAGCAAAATCAGCCCTTGTGTAGATAACTAGTAAACACATTTAACCACATAAATCCCAAACATTTGACTGCTGTTGTAACTGAATTGTAGGCATCTTTTAATGCCTCTTGTGTTGATTGTCTTTGTTAGGAGATGCATAACCTTTTTCTAAATGGTTAATAGGCAGGGATGTAGCTTGATATCAGAAAATATGTGATGATGCATGAATGTCAAGTGGCAATCGTTATAGGATATCTCTGCTCTTACTCTCTGTCATTAACTATATTGCAGCACAACTGTATAATTTTCTTGCATTTTATTCGCTGACCACCTCACCTCAGGGAGATAGTGTTTTCCATTGGCATAAGACAAAATTGCACTTACAGTTATTCTGAGTGCTAAAAATATGTGGTTTGACGCTGGAGGTTTTCCTTCTGACATACTGATAAGTAGTAACTTAAAGAGAAAGGTGTTTCTAAGTGATAGAATGAAAAATATTTTATGGAAAAAGCTGCAAGCACTGAGGAAATATATTTGTTTTATTTTGCCTGCAGCAGACATCAAGTGAGCAGTTTTTGTGTTTTCTATTGCTCAAGTGTTTCAACAGTGTGATTTTACAACAATTGAGACTAACTGCAATATAATACTGGCAAAGAGCATGGAGCAGGAAGAGCATTTTGTAACTGTTGACTTTAATTTTTTGTTATGACTCTGACTAAAAGCACACTCCACAGATCTCATTATCCATTAAGTTTTCCTTTTCTGGGGTTTCATTTGCAGAGATAGGAGAATTGAAGTTAACGGAAAATGTCCTGGCACTTCACAGCATAATTCACAGGTGTATTAAGAACAAATAATGAATTACGGGGTAATATTAGAACCCGCTATCATCTGTTAAGTAGTTTGAAGTGATACCTGCCATCCAGATATAAAATATATTCCTGGAGTCAGAAGTGATTGAACTGAGAGATTAGCACTGGCAAGGGAAAAAAACAGTAATTACACTAAACCTAAGATCTCTTTCTCCTTATAGTCCTCGCTCTTAGGGTCATTTACCTTCCCTTCTGGTTTTGTGTTTGCATATTATTAGAATAAACACTTTATGCCAGGTGTCATCTCTGAAGTGTGAAGATAGTGTTACACATTTGTTCAGCTTCTTTTAGGCTTCACTGGATAAATTCACTTTTTGTATTCATACCCATTCATGTAAGTGGAAGACCAGATGGATCTCAATACAAATCAACAAATTCTTGGTAACTGAAAACTAAAATTATTAGGTGGCCTAAATGCTGAACATCTGTTGATGTACATAACAGGTCCTTGTTCAATCTTTTTGATGTTTCTTTCTCATATGAAACAGCAATGAAATTACAAATTATGAAATAAACGTATTTTTAATCCATGAAAGACTTTTTTTTAAAAAAAAACAACCACCAGAATTATTCTTCATAACCAAAACTAGCTGAAATAATGTCATCTTTTAACAGGTAATTAACAGAACACATGACTCTGTTTACATAGCATATTTGCAGGAAAGAGAAGATTAAAAGTCCCAAAGGTTTTTGATGTGATCCCTAATGAATGTTCTACACAAGAGTGTTTTTCTGTATTTGTATAAAGTAAAAAGGAGATGTCCTGAAATAGAAACATCAGATGGAAGATTCGGACACGGTATTCGAACCCAGCAGTGGCATGAATCATATTTATTGGTTAAGAATATAGATATTGTCTTTATGGGAATCCAGAAAGTCTTAAACTTAACTTTTTAACTCAAAACTTGAAGTAGAAAGCCTGATGTGAAATTTTGCAGTCAGTACTCCCAGGATCAGACATAGCATTATTATTAATAGATAATCAAAGAATCATGGGGAGAATGGGGGAAAAATTCCTACTGGAAGTCCTCACTAATGCAGTAAAAGATTAAAATTAGTTGTTGTTTGCTTTGGATGCCAATGCAAACATGCAACACATCAGTTAAAATTATGCTACTGACATAATGCTACATTATTTTAGTAGGCTTGGGACTATGCAGCTAGTCCATGTACTGTATCAGAGTCCTGGTGCAACACTAACTAGCCGAAAGCACCAAGATGACTGCCTGATCGTTCTTTCTTTACCAGTATTATTTAGAACTCTGCTCCTGCCTTTCCCTTTGGGCACCTTGTAGCAAACTGCTAATCCTCCCATTTCCCCTTGGCTTCACAGGGAGTTCTGAATGCTCAGTAAACAGCATCTTGCAGAATCAGCACCTTAATTTTGGGGGCTTAGAGACAGAGCAAGACCTAACAAGGCATTTTCTTTATCTTCTTTCTGAGTAGCCATTAAGAAATGTATAAGTGTTAGACAATGATTTTAGAAATGTTAATGGTGTGAAAGAGTGGTTTTATTGTTGTGGGAGTTGTATATCCAAAGTTCATGCCAAAGTTTTTATTTCAGGATGTTGTGTGGATTGCCTACATATAAACTTCTTTATATGTCACTGGCTTTTTATTTTTTCATAAATATATTTTTTGTCTTTTCCCACCCCTAAGATGATGTTGGAGCAATTCCAATAAAGCATTTTCCAAAACATGTTGCAGATTTACATGCAAGTAATGGTTTTTCTGAAGAATTTGAGGTATGGCTCTATGATGTCATCTTTCTTCTTAGCACATACAGATAACATTAAATTTAAACGCCCGGCAATAAAAAACTGGGCATTACATTCTGACCTGGGGACTAATTTCATAAATATGAGTACTGTGAGCCCAGTGAGGACTTTCTTTGTATAACGACTAGGGAGATTTATAAAAGCTGACAGGACTGGGATGTAAATGGGAATGTTTATCCCTGTGATAAAATGCTAAATGATTGTGTGAATAAACTATGCAAAGATAATGCAATCTCTATGGTTTATCAGATACAGTCATAGATCTAAATCTTTTCCAACACCAATGCCAATTGAATTTTGCAGAAGCTGCCCACATTTGCTTGTTCTATTTACAGAGAAAAAAAAATTGAAGTAATAACGAATACTCATGGCAAGACTTCTGATTAACAGGAGAGCTAATGTAGTCTTTATATGTAGTAGGTTTACAGTTCCTTTTCTAAAGTATATGGTTCATAAGAGGTATTTCAAAATTCTGAAACATGCTCTCATCATATAATGTTACTATCACCATATGTAACTAATGAGCTTCATTGTTTTTCACATTCATATGCATTGCAAGCAGTTTAAAGCTAGATAAGTTCTAACTAAGGTCACATAAAAGAAAGATTATAAACCCCTGTAATAAACATTCTAAACTCTGTAATTGAAAATATGTTCTTAGAATTCTTGACAAATCATTTCTAACAAAATCAGTCAGTTGGGATGAAAGCAAGTTTTTAAGTGATTTGTATTAACTTAAACTATGATTGTAAT
>NW_009938788.1:33577-51603 GCF_000696875.1 Nestor notabilis | reverse complement strand
CCTGCTGCAAAAACGACACTGAAAGTATAAAAATTCCTAGTTTTGCATCTGTTGGCTTTGCTGTTGCTTCCACAGCCAATGTACTGTCCTCTAATGGACAAAAAATTCCATATCATTCACCCAGCCTTCTTCATCAGCATTTCGTATCCAAGTCATTTAACATTAGAATATCCAGCTAATTGTGGGGCCAAACTTGCAAATGCTTGTGAATATCCAGTACATGTTCACATGTTCTGCATGTGCATATACACTGGCAGGACTTGGCTCCAGCTACACTGGCTGTTCACAAGAGCAGATGTTGAAGGACTGTGTGTAAATACAACAGTAACAAAGTTCTTTCATCATAAATGAGGACAGCAATACAAGAATAAAATTATTCATCCTAATTTTTTTTTCCTAAAATTATTCTTTTCATAAATTACAGCAGTGATCCAAAGACCAAACATAAAGCCTCTCACTGAGAACTTGCATGAACTGAAATATTTCATGCTTGTTTTAACTATTTCAAAAACTCAGTGTCCCCATAATTTCTTGGGGATCCTTTTCAGCTTTACAGACTATCGCAGAATTAGTGTCCTGGTCTTTCCTCTACCAATAAAGAACTTAGAAGACACGGAAAAATTGAAATAGAGTCATTGTCTTTGCAGGGTCAGCATACATTTGGAGTGTACAGGGATGGTTCAGGTTTCCTATTTATATTACTATAAAATAACTCATATTTTAAAGCTAATTTTCAGATTGCTACCCACTTTTCATATATATTTTTTTTTTTTAAATAGCTGAAGGTGGTTAATGTTAAATCCTACAAAGTGTTGGAAACATTATTATAGTACTTTTAGTAATGACAATGTATTTCCTACTTAGCAATGTGGGCCTTATAAATGCCTGAGTTTCCTGTTAGTTAAAGAAATTCAAAACAGAAAATCAATTATTTTGTGAGTCTTACAGACTTTGTGCCTGTCTTCTCAAGCCTGTTTCTCTCTTTATAAAAACACTGGGTTTGTTGAGAAACTGCTGTCAGACTGAGGGCCGTAATGCTGTCCTTCAGCAGCGTGACACGGCGCTGGCTGAGCAGCACGCTGTCCTGCTCTGGGAATGGTTGTACAGCTGAATGCAAAGAGAGCAACAGCATTCCCTGGAGAACCTAATGCAGTTATAAGGACCAATAACAAATCCAATGAACAGTAAAATAGATAGATAATCTGGCTAAAAGTCAGTGATCTTGCACATACATACAAGCTTTCAGCAGCCTAAGGTCTAACATTAATGCTAAAGATAGGAAACCAGACACCAGTATTTTAATAGGAAAATTATCTCTCATTTCCTTTAAGAGTTACATCACAGTATTCAGCTTTATTGTTGTTATGGAGATATATATTGCATGACCATAACTGTTTTCCATATAGTAATTGTAATTTATATAAACACTTTTATCCATTTGTTCTGTGCTGTGGAATTTGATTTTTTTTTACTTTTCTTGCATTCATTCCCTCATTAGACACTGAAAGAGTTTTATCAGGTAAGGAATTATTTCACTGCATTATTTTTTTTTAGCAATGAAGTAGTTGTAAAATATCATAGATAATGGGGTATAAGGTTGTGGTTCTTTTTGTGCTTACTGTATTTTAAGACAGTTTATGTACCTTAATACTCATTAAAGTATGACATACATTTTTATTCTTTTTATTTCAGGAAATCCAGAGCTGTACTGTAGATCTAGGTATTACATCAGACAGCTCTAATCACCCTGACAACAAGAATAAGAATCGATACATAAACATTGTTGCTTGTAAGTAAAGGCTTCACTTGGTATTTTAAAGAAATAATTATAGACAGTATACACTGAAAGCTCGGGTTACTGTTCAGCAAAAGGCTTGGAGAGGAGTAGCATGACATTTCACCTCTCTTCAAGTTAGTCCTCTGGCATTCTGCTGCTTGATGAGCATGTGTCAGCAAGACACATTTGTGCTTTCTGTGATGACCCAAACAGAGTTGGGACATTTCATTATAATGCCATTATAAAGCCAAAGAAGCTGGTTTTTACTGCCAAAATTAATCCATCTTTGATCTGAAATAATGATGATTTATCCTCTCTGGGAGCTTTCACAATCCCTGGATATATTTACTGTCAAATGTGAATGTGAATGTAAATGTAAATGTAAATATGAATGTACTGGGTTTATGTGGTATTGCGCCCTGACACAATGTAACAGTTCAGCTTCATTAGCCAGGACATGTTTTCCCATTGCATCACCCTTCTTCGCTATCCCAAATTTTTCTTCTCTGAAACACATCTATTCAGTTTTGTTGTTATCTCTTTGAAACTATTGCCTCTGGGCTTTTGATCATTTTGGTGAATCTTTTGAATTCGTGGATTCATTAGTTTGTTTTTCTGCAAACTAGAATGTTGAATCTGATTCATACCTAAGCACAGGATGTTTGTATATGTGATCGTCAATGTCTGAGTCTTATGTACTGTAAAAATCCATTTCAGTATTTTCAAAAAGATTTGTTATAGAATGAATATAACTCTTGAAAGAAAACTATGCTTATTTTCTCCCTTGTTTTACTACAGATGATCATACTAGGGTTAAATTAGCACAGCTTGGAGAAAAGGACGGAAAACTGACTGATTACATTAATGCCAACTACGTTGATGTAAGTGCCTTTTCTGCCTGCCAGCCTATTCATCTGTAGCCTTTTCTATAAAAACTGATGCATGGAGGTGAACAGACTTAATTAAAAAAAAAAAAATCACAATTTTACAGATTTTGTTAAAAAAAAAACCCACAACTTTAATGATCTATGTTAAGCCTAAAACGTTAAAGCACAGGTAAAACTCCCACTCTTTCTTGAATCCATCTTGATCTTGTAGCAGCTGCAGCTTAGTGAAGAGTTTTGTGAAACGAAAAGTATTCTGTCACATCTGAGTCATTTCAGAAGCATTTTGCATCTGAATGTTCTTTTATGTATTTTTGGTAAATGGTTAATTCTTCTGCCTGAGATAATCTCATGAAAGGAAGATGCTATTTGGCTGTGAGCCTCACTGATGTAACGTTTATTCAGTTTTTGTTACCTAGGAATTTACGTGTGAATGATCTTGATTCATTTTTTAAACCCCCTATCATAACAGATGTCTCATAATCACTATCATGCCAACATTCTGCCAAAACACGGGCAGTTGAACATATATCCTATTTGTTGGAATGATAAACATTGACATAACAGTTGTGTTCATATGTCATACAGTTTTCTGCAATTTGGGTAGTTATAAATTCAAAAGTTCTTAAAAGCTTTTGAGATTGTTTAAAAATAGATGCATTAAAAGTCATGTACTTCTCCCAACCTCCTTTTGCTCATGGACTGTGATTTGACAAGTGTCATTTGTTATATTTCAATCCAGGGTTACAACAAGCCAAAAGCCTACATTGCAGCTCAAGGGCCACTAAAATCGACAGCAGAAGATTTCTGGAGAATGATATGGGAACATAACATAGAAGTTATTGTGATGATAACTAATCTTGTCGAGAAAGGAAGGGTATGAGTACCTTTGTCTATTATTATTTCTCTTATATTGATAAATCTACCTCTAGCAGACTCCTTTCTCTCTTTTAAAAATCTGGTTTAGGCATTTACTGAGCAAAAAGCAACAGTCCATAGTAGTTGCTTATGCTACGATGTAAAAGTATAAAAGTACAAAGGTGAGGATTTGTAGTATTAACTGAAGAAAATATTTAAACTCAACTGTCAACAACAAATCTTAAAAATTCCATGTTCTAACTGAAAAAAAAAAAAAAAAAAAAAGTCTTATGCTGATAAAAGGACTTCTTGTATATATTTAGGAATGGCCAGATTGTGGACCTTGTGCCACATTCTGCTAGCAATCTGGTCTGCATCATTCTTTTTATCAGGGGTGCCTTAGACCCTGAAAAGGAGAAGGCTGTAGTTCAGGTGACTTTTTCTGGATTTCACTGGCTGCTCACAGTTCTCTTCCTACTACATGACTAGATACACCTGTCAAGTGAGACAAAATAAGGTCAAACCCCATCACAGGATGTGTGTTTCTCCAGTTACGTGATGGAAGTATGCATGTGCTGTGGAGTCACGGGAGGATAGATTGCATCACATTGGCCACACACTGGCAGCAATGCCTAAAACGCATGTAGATTTTGTCATATGACCTGTTCAGCATCTAGCAGTGATACAGACACAGCAAATGCAGGTGAGGGCCACACTGGGAGTACCACTTCATTTATATTACCATGCTATAAAGACATACTCTTGTAGTATTCTGAGAGAAGGTTATATGGCTACTCAACCAAAAGGCTGGACATCAAGCTCTCTATATTCTGGCACACACAAGCTCACTCTTACCTTTGCTGATCAGATAAAAGTATCCTCTGCCCATGCTATGAGCCAACCAAAATGCACATGCAACTCCACTGACTTGAATATATTCCTATTTTTCCTATAGATTATCTGGGGATTTGTTTAAATTTCAGAGTGTCTGTAGAATGGCATGTTCCACAATACTAGAGCCCTTTAACTTGGATAGTATGATTTAAACCTCTCTTTTTTTGGAGTATTCCAGATAAAGAGTATCTCCACACAGCCATTGATCTTTACAGCACAAAATAAATGCACATTTTTTGTTCTCTTGCGCTGAAGATCATGGCTTATAAACTGGGTATATTGAGAGTCCCCATATGTTTTTGTGGTTGATTGTGCTCTGAAATTTGAATATTTCAGCTTGCTAGTTTGACATTTTGTTTTCTTTGTCTTTTTCTCCGTTTTTCTATTGCTTTCTAACAGAGAAAATGTGACCAGTACTGGCCTGCTGAAGGTAGTGAAGAATATGGGAACTTCTTAGTAACTCAGAAGAGTGTTCATGTACTTGCCTATTACACTGTGAGGAATTTTACTCTTAGAAACACCAAGATCAAAAAGGTTTGTGGCATCATGAAAACATAATTGGGCAAAAGGGAGTGTCACTCAGAATATTTTTCAAGGCAGTTGGCAGCTCTTTTCTGTTGTATATGTAAAGCTGAATCCTGTAGGTCTCAGCCAGCCATGGTGCTTGTCAGTTTGACCAGATCAACAAACTGAAAAGACTGGCCTGTAGTACTGGTGCGATATAGGACCATCAGGGAAAATCAGTGATCACATTGGAGAGCTGATGTGGCCTTTGCCTGCCTGGTGAGCAGGAGGATACATTTTCAGAAACATAGCAACTAGCAGAAAATGCGGTATGAATTAAGTCGTCCCCCTCAGATACCCATTTTCCTTTTTAAGGACAGGTGGATCCACACCTTGGTTTATTGTAATCAAAACCAGCATGATCTCAGCACAGCAGTGTGGCATCGGCTACTTTGAGGGGAATACTGAAGTTTCATTTCTTTCAGACTCCTACATGTAAGACATCTAGTCCCTTGACCTCGCTGTATAATTACTGCATAATGTACAGCACTTACTTTCAAGTAATTTGTTCTGCCTATTTTAGAAACCAATCTTTAAACAAAATGACCTGCTCTCCGAAGGTATCCCTGCCTCTGAGTTGTCACTGAGGGAGGGAGCTTAGAAAAGCAGTCTCCACCAGCCTACTTCCCTTGTAGGTCACTGAAGCTGGGTGAGATGAATCCTACTCTTTCTGTCCACCCAACAGAGAAGCAGAGTGGCAGAAATAGCAGGAGACTCTCAAGAGCAGCTGTAATTTGTAGGGCCTCCAGTGCTCTTAACCTTTCTCTGTGGTTTTCTAAGGGACAGTGCAAGGTCATTTTTCCATTCAAGGGGCAAGCTGATGTGACAGAAGCACTGGCCCTTCCTCTTCTCTTTGAAAGGTGAAATATTCAGAGCTAGGTGGCATGACATTAACTAAACTGGGACATTACTAATTCAGGAACTAATGAGTATGGAAATAATATCATGAAGCATTGCCAAGTTATGCAGAGATGTGGCCTGCTTACATATGGAAATATTCTTCTCCTGCAGGGTTCCCAGAAGGGGAGGTCTAGTGGACGTATAGTAACTCAGTACCATTATACCCAGTGGCCTGACATGGGTGTCCCTGAATACACGCTGCCTGTTCTCACCTTCGTGCGGAAGGCATCGCATGCCAAGCGCCACGCTGTCGGGCCTGTTGTGGTTCATTGCAGGTGTGGTTTTTACTGCTGTAAGGTTCACTCTGCTTTTGTTTTGCAGAAAAAAGAATTTTTCAGTGGTGGGTTAAGCAAAATTTCACTCTCACGTTTAACAGTTCCTGATGGAATAAGATTAATTCCTTAGATGATATTTCTATCCCTGGTAAGGCCAACTAATCAACTGTCTGTGCCACTTCTATAAATCTCCATAAACAAGATGCTGCTGCTCTGCACTATGTTCCTTTTTTTTTCTTTTTTTTTTGCAAAAATGTTTTTATTTTTACCTTTTTTGCACATTTCTATCCTACTCTCTTGATTGCTGTGAGCTTACCAGATACAGGTATAGCAGCAATTGTTTAATTTCTGCAAATACATTGCTAGGATGTTTTTGGCTCATGCTTTCTTTGGTGCAGGGATACTCTGTAATCCTAAGAGGAGCTCTGTCCACAAAAGAAGACTCACTCTATTCCTGGCTGAACTTCAACTCTGCTGTTCTTAACATTACTCTGCGCTCTAGCAGTCATTTGCAATGGAGGAGCATTCTGGGGAATGGTTTGAGGTCTGCATGTGCTGCAGTGTGCAGGCAGGTGTTCTGTCAGTGCTCACTAAAACTGGGCAGCTCAGGGAAAATTTGTTAAAAAGGGCTTGTAGGGCCTGGAATGACTTCACAATGCCCGTGAAGGACCGGGTTATTCTAAAATATATAAGCAGGTTCTGGTTTTCCACTGTAGTACCTCACCTTTGATGGAACATTTGGAAAGAGAACCTCCTCATGAATTCTGTCCTTCTGGAGCTGACTCTGAGGAAGCCAACAGGTAAAGTCGTCTCACAAATGCTGCAAATGAAGATATTTTATTTCTGGGATGATCTAATCTGATTGAAATCTGTTTTTAGCTTGGAAATTGAAAATTCCATATTTTGGTTGTTCTGCTGCTATCTACATCCTGCCTGTTCTTGGGAGGTTCAAAATAAGAGTTTCCCCAAAATGCCAAGTCTGAGATCTATGTCAGTGGGTTGAGAGATCAGCGATACATGATAAGTCAGTTAAATTCAGTTTTTAAAAAGCGAACAGTGGTAAGTTCTGTGGCTTCAGTCAGACCTGTATATAGATATAACTCACCTCTGCCTGTGTAGGCAGTTTTATTCAGCTTTTAGCTGACCTGTCCCCATGCACTACAGCATTTCAAAGGAGTTACCTCATGTTAGAAATGCAACTTTCATTTATCTTTACAGGCTATATGGAGGACATAGATGATAAACTTCATTAAACTTTTTTTAGCTATTTTTATGTTTTGATACTTTTCATATTCAGTCTTGCATAACAAGTACAGATGGTATCTGGTAATCTTTATACTTTTTTGCATGTAATAGAATGTTAATAACATGGACCTTTTGGTTTTATATCACATTTATTTAGAAAGTTTATTACGGCAATCTGGACTCACGCTACCCATGCATTTTGCCACCTCTGTGGAAGAAAGTAGATGACTGAATTAGCATGTACAGACTGAGCTTGGATCTGCCCGTAAGAGACCATGCAGACCCAGCACAGGGTTGCTGTCAAGTTACGTGTACCGATATACATAAGGTTTCCTCATAACTTAGAGGAAAATTACAACTGACTAATTCCCATATATGACTAGGTAACAAAAAATGAATTCTTGACCTTGTACTCCCTACTCAGATATTTTGTGAAAGAAAAAGTTGCATTTTAGTTTTACAATACAGCCATTTTTGTGCTAAATGAGTCAGAGTTTGTAACAGGAGTGAGCTGATTAACCCTTTTTTCTGCATCATTTTAAGAAGGGTTTCAACCATTGCTTGCCACGTTAGCTGTGTCTGAAAAGCACTAAGCTTTTTCTTTCACGGGTGTACCTTCAGCAGCTCTGCCCCTTCCTGGGGTTTTCCTCAGTCTGGAGTCTTTGAAACCTCCTACATCTGTAATGGGTGGCATAATGAAACTTTCCCTTCAAAGTGATGTGTGTTCCAACGTAGAACAGCATAAGCATATTAACTGTGCCCAAATGCTGCTGACATATGCCACCCTTTCTAGGTATATTTGACAAAATATCCTAGGGAATATCAGAAGCCTGGAAATTGCAGACCGGCAGGAAATCCCTTAGTTTCAATTATTCAATTGATTTCAATTATTTCAATTGATACTTTAAAAATCATTTGAGAAAATGATCTTTAGATCTGTTCTTGCACAGAAAAAGTTGAGTTTTCAAGATTTTCCTTCGTTACCATCCCTGAAGGATATTATACAATAAAATGATTTGTAGAGGAAAATCTTGCTTACACACCAGTTTGTTGAAAAAGCTGTGTAAATGAAACAGTTAATTTCATTATTGTTTTACTTCAGGCTCAAGACTATTTTTTTGTTTTGTAGTGCTGGTGTTGGAAGGACAGGCACATACATAGTGTTAGACAGCATGCTGCAGCAAATTCAGCATGAAGGGACAGTCAACATATTTGGATTCTTAAAACACATACGTACCCAAAGGAACTACTTGGTGCAGACTGAGGTAAGAATGAAATACATATATCAAGAGACTATTACAGAAGATTTCTGTTTGCAGGAGGAGAGATGATACAGTCCTCCTTTTGGCACCACCAGACTGACTGGCAACCAGTCAGGAGACTGGACTTTCCCTTTTGCTTTCCTTGTTTTTATAGAGGCATTCTTCAAAGCTCGCTTAGAGCAGTGCACTAGAAATTATGTGTCTATGGGCTCTTTGTTTGTTAGAGAGAACTTGGTAGAGAGAAAGTCTATATAAATTACACTTCCCACAGCAGCACTTTCTTGTCAGGGTGTGCATTTTTGTCATAGGTTTTTTTAAGGAAGCACCATCGTTAGGTGTTCAGATCTTCACTGAACCTGATCAAACAGTTGATATTAACCAATAAAAAGCAGGGAAAAAAGCTGTTTCAGACAGAAGATTATAGCTGCTTTAAACTGAAGATTATATATAGAATAGTGAAAGCCCAGAAGAAAACAATAAGGACAACAGCAGGGCATTTGAAAATATATTTCAGGATTCAAAGACAGGTGGTTAAATTCCCCAGTGCCTTTCAGTAGATAAAAAGGTAATCAGCAACAGCATGGACACTTGCTCCAAAGGATGTGAGAGAGAAAATGGAGGATAGCAGTAGGAACTGGGAGTGATCGCTATTGCAAGAAAGGCAGGAGAGTCACATAACAAGCTGGCTTGAAACCTCAACTCAAGGTTATGTTTGCATTTTTAACTCTGTTCTCTGAGCCACAGGTAGTGGCAATTTGGTATCATATCATACATACATTGCATGTGTAGTTCAGTTGTGCTTGTAAATGGGTACTGACACTGCAGAGGGACAGCCTTCACTGCAGAGGATCACTTCTGAGGAAACTCCCTCACAGCATCATGCTGTGAAGAAATACTGACCGTGTCAGAAGTGGCAGCTCAGCCAGAGGTGTCTAGGGGAATCTGAAAATAATTAGAGCTCAGATGTCTGTTTTAATTTTCCTAGGAGCAATACATCTTCATTCATGATGCCTTGGTCGAAGCAATACTCAGTAAAGAAACAGAAGTCCTTGAGACTCACATTCATGCCTATGTTAATGCCCTCTTGATACCTGGACCAACAGGAAAGACCAGACTGGAGAAACAATTCAAGGTGAGCTCTCTCAGACAGCAATGTGAAAAGCTTTAGGCTTGCAAGCTTGAATGACTTAAAAATATAGGTATCTCAACACAACTTTCATGAGCTTTCTTTATCTAAAATTCAACTGCTGAGCTTAAATTCAGAACAGTTTAACAAATGCATGCAGTCAGAGTAATCGCCCATAATTATGTGCACATTCTTAAAGAGGAATTAAAAAAAAAAAAACAAACAAACAAACAAAAAAAACCCCATGAGAAATAGGCCAGTAAGTAGATTTTGGAAAATCTAACTACATGTCTTTGCCTGAAGATCCCAAAGGTAAAACAGAAGTCTGGAAAGATGTCATTCTGGCAAAAATGTCATGAGCTATATTGATCAATCAGCATATTCCCCTCAGTGTACAGCTCTGGCTAGAAGACAGACTTCACCTCAGCAGGCAGTAAGTGAACATTTTGGTGCCTGTGGATGTGGAGATCAGTGTGTACATGCACAGGACTTTCAGCCATCCAGAGAAAGAGCAGACCCAGCAGGGTAACAGCCCAGAGTCTGTAAGAGAAACAGCTCATTGACCCATAGGAAGAATGAGAAGTCCCTTATAGAGGAAACACAGAAAATCCTACCTTTTCAAATGAATTTAAATCCAGAGAAATAAATCACACTTAAATGCTTTCCAGATTATATGGTAAAACAAAATTTGGTCTCCCTAATTTAATAGGAAATGAATTATTAGAACCTTTCTCTCTAAAGATTTCAATTCTAGGGAGGACTGCATGGGACAATGTGTACTCGTTCTACAATAATCTATTGGATCGTAAGTAAAGAACTTAAGCAGATAAGTCTGTAGATAATATCAGTACACAATAAGGCTATGAACAATATTAATATTTTTATTTTCTGATGTATTTTGGCCACACAGGCACAGTAACTGGTATTTCTTCAAGATAATGAACAGTACAGAGTAACAGAATAGGAACAACATACCAAAGGATTTCACACTTTGCTGCTATCATGGCTTGAATGATACAACAGTGTTGCACTGTTTTCTCCTAAGGAAAAGAATGGCCTCTTATGTCAGCTGTGATGTGATTGGGGAAATAAGCATCCCACCTTTCCTACACAGATGAAAGAATAAAACACATATACAAACAGAGTGTGTAAATATATGTAAGGACAGAGTGTGCAGTGCAAATTGCAGGAGCCATGCAGAGCTCCAATTCCAGGAGCTTAAATATTATCAGAAAGGGATATGTCTCATTTAGTCTCATTTTCCTTTGTAAGCTAAAATTATTGGAATAATAAAAATACTGAAGAACTGTTTTAGATGAAACAAAATTCTGGTCTAACTCATTTTTATGGAACCTCCCTGTTTTGCTGTCTGTTTTTTCCAAGCAGGCAGCTTCTGAAAGCTACACATGCCCAGCCCAAAACATCACAGAGAAATCTTTTGAACTCTTGAACGTTCTGATTAATACAGTTCATTTTACTAGGAAAAAAAAAAAAAAAAACCACACCACAAAAAAAACC
Source organism: Nestor notabilis (assembly GCF_000696875.1). Lineage (NCBI taxonomy): Eukaryota > Metazoa > Chordata > Aves > Psittaciformes > Psittacidae > Nestor > Nestor notabilis. Next base: position 40,300 of record NW_009938788.1, on the reverse strand, counting down.
CACCACCAACCTAAAATCTAGGAAAAATCTTTCCAAGCTTACTTCATGCCTAAGCAGTATATATACACCATTGTGGTGTGTATATGTATATACTCGTTCCTTCCCATACTCGTGCGTTTGAATTGTGTTAGTCGAAACAAGCAAGTCAATGAGACAGTCGCCCCATCCTATTTTACTCCCACAGGTTTGGAGAGAAAATGGGAAAGCTCATAACTGAGATATCTAGAAATGCCTCACATCAGGAGCTAATACTGTCAGCATAACAATGCAGATTTTTCTGCACAGACATTTAGAGCTGTGCAGGCAAAATGGAAGTGACACCAGGATGGCAGCAAGTACTGAGGGTCTGGTTATAGAAAACATAAAGTAGCTTTTCCTTCAAAGACATGCTAAGCTATCTAGGGATCAAAAATCATTTGAACTGATAAAACAGTGAAGAAAAAAAGATTCTCATGATTTGCTGTGTTTTAGCCAGATAGCTAGATACCTACAGCTGAGAGACAGCCAACCTGCAATACATGCACTCTTCTGTTAAATCCAGCTAATGAAGGAGTGGGTTTTATACAGTTACAAAATTTATTTTTATTATATTTTATATTGATTTGTTTGTTTGTTTAACTTCATTGTTTCAGTTACTGAGCCAGTCTAACACACACCAGTGTGATTATTCAACTGCACTCAAACAGTGCAACAGAGAAAAGAACCGAACTTCATCCATCATTCCTGGTAAGCTTGTTCAAATCAGCTTCTCGTAGCATGGCAAAATGTTTATGACCAGGGTGTGTGTGTCAAGACTTTAATCTTTCCTCAGCAAGAACTGAAGACAGCTGCATGGGTGTACAGCAGTGTTCTGTAAAGCACTTTTACTGAGGAAATTATTTAAGTACTACACATAGGAAAACAAAATAGATGGCTGAATGGCACTTTATCCTGATTGATGGAGCTTAGTGTTATCATTATTGTGAGATATGTGAGATAATTGCTGTAATATATGAGTCATTACAACATACATACTAGATTGTGACTTTTTTTTTTACAGTGGAAAGATCTAGAGTGGGTATCTCATCACTGTCTGGTGAAGGGACAGACTACATCAATGCTTCTTATATTATGGTAAGTCAGTTAACTGTATTGGTGAAAACATTGTCCCTTTGTATAGCTGTTGTCAGAGCTGCCACATGTTTAAGTTTGGGTAGCACAGTCCTGATTTTGAAAGTTCCTTTATTCCAGGAAATCTGCCTGAAATCACTCTGCCTGAAAGAGTTACTTCCCCCAGGAACTATTATTACTGGTTTTATTGGTTTTAAGTTTGGTTAAATGCATTACACTTTAATGATCTGTAGAACCACAAATCCCATCCTAGTTTTAAAAACTGGTAAAGCTAAATGCCAACTCCGGAAGAATCTTCAGAGGTGAAATAAAAGTGTTAACTAACAAATTAGTTTTTAATGGCTGTGCTGTGGTTTGCCTTCCAACCTGCTTATCTCACCGAGCTTTTGCAACTGGCATAGCCCAAGGCAGCATAGCTCATCAGCTTTCCATTATCTTTTTGTTCCCTGGGTTTTCTTAAACCCTTTTCCCCTTCATTAGCTGAGAGTGAGGAGTAAATGCTTCCTGGACATTCAGGAAAGAGGTAGGAAAACTCCCTGCCGTGCTTTGTATGCATGATCTTTCATCAGGTACATCAGTGCAAAGGAATTCTTTTTCATGGTAAGAAGTTGATCTGGGACATCTGTACAAATTAAGAGACTCCCTGGGATTTTTGCAGCTCTTTCAAGTATTTTTTAATTTGTTTCAGGTTGCCAGCTTCTCTGGAATTCTGGCTCGTGTAGAACAATCAGCGTGTGTGTATGAGTTAATGTATTTTCATTCCGAGTTGGCTGTTCAAGTCTCCACTGATTTGTCTTTCTTTTTTAATCAAGTTTCTTTAAGTTTTAAAAATTATTTCAGTGTCATTTAATTTATTCTTTTCATCAGGAAAACACTGCAATGGAAGTTTTATATTCTTGGAAGATATGTAGGAAGTCAAAAGAGGCACAAGGCTGCAATTTATTTTCTAGGCTTCTGGCTCTGTCCACTATAAGCTTCCCTTAAATGTTAATACTTGGACATCAGTTCTGAGTCTGTTGATGTTTGTTTTGCAGGGTTATTATCAGAGTAATGAATTCATTATTACCCAGCATCCCTTACTACACACTATCAAGGATTTCTGGAGAATGATATGGGACCATAATGCCCAGCTAATAGTCATGCTTCCTGACAGCCAGAATATGGTAAGTTTTGTGGCTGATTGTTACCAGTTTACATATGAATTCTATTAGTGTTACTGTTGTGAAATATGCAGGACAGGAGACAATATCTTTGAAAATATTTGAAACAAGACAGGAGACAATATTCGGGGAAAAAAAATTAAAAATTAATAATATTGTACTGAGTGTAAAATCTCCAAATCATCTACTGGAAATCTGGAGATTCTTGTCTGGGCAGATTGCAACTGGCATGAGAAAGTATTGAATCATTCCTGTATAGTTTATAAAAAGACCCAAACAGCAGAAGTGTCTGTTGTGCAAGGTTAATTTTTGCTCCAGGACTTTTACTTCAGTTGTAATATGGCTTCCTCAGCCGTTATTAGGTAAAGGGAGAAATATGAGGTTGTTTCTTACATGACAGTGGTTGATGTTTGGGCCAGGAGCAATGTCAAAAAACTGGCTGGATGACAGAGCCCAGGGAGTGGTGGTGAATGGAGTTAAATCCAGTTGGTGACTGGTCACAAGTGGTGTTTCCAGGGCTCAGTACTGGGACCAGTTCTGTTTAATATCTGTATCAATGACAAGGGGATTGAGTGCACTTTCAGTAAGTCTGCAGAAGACACCAAGTTGGCAGGAGTATTGATCTGCTTGAGGGTAGGAAGGCTCTACAGAGGGATCTGGACAGGCTGGATCAATGGTCCAATCATACAGTTGGACCAAGGCCAGTTGTATGAGGTTCAACAACGCTTAGTGCCAGGTCCTGCGCTTGGGTCACAACAACCCCATCCAACACTACAGGCTTGGGAAGAGTGGCTGGAAAGCTGCCTGGTGGAAAAGTGTTGGTCAACTGGTGCCGAGGCAGCCAACTGCATCCTGGCCTGTATCAGAAATAGTGTGGCCAGCAGGGCCAGGGCAGTGATCATTCCCGTGTATTCAGCACTGGTGAGGCTGCACCTTGAATCCTGTGTTCAGTTTTGGGCCTCTAACTACAAGAAAGACATTGAGGTGCTGGAGCATGTCCAAAGAAGAAGAGCAATGAAGCTGGTAAAGGGTCTGGAGAACAAGTCTTATGAGGAGTGTGTGAGGAAACGGGGATTGTTTAGAGTGAACAAAAAGAGGCTCAGGGAAGACCTTATTGCTCTCTACAGCTACCTGAAAGGAGGTTGTAAGGAGGTGAGTGTCAGTCTTTTCTCCCAAATAACGAGAGGACAAGAAGAAACAGCCTCAAGTTGCACTAGGAGGGCTTTAGATTGGATATTAGGAAGAACATGTTCATCCAAAGGATTGTCAAGCATTGGAACAGACTGTCCAGGGAAGTGGTCAAGTCACCATTGTTGGAGGTATTTAAAGACGTGTAGATGTGGCACTTAGGAACATGATTTACTTGTGGATTTGTCAGTGCTAGGTTAATGGTTGGACTTGATGATCTTAAAGGTCTTTTCCAACCTAAATGATTCTATGATTCTCTCACTCACCTCCTAAAATTGCAAAGAAATGTTTAGCTGGGATTTAACTGACCCTAAACAGCAAAGGAAAAACACATTTTCATCCTGCATGTGTAATTTAATAACAAATTACTATGTTTTTCAGTTAGTAGAAATGCAAGAATATCTGAGAGCTTTTAGGTTGGTACTTAGACCAATCTTGTGCAAAAGGGCATAATGTTTGGTAAGGAGTTTGTAGGAAAGTCATGTTTTGGAGAATCTCGCGTAATTGGAAAAACATGTACAACTAAGACTAATGCCCTTGTGGTAAGGGAGGTTGTTTTGCTAGGAAGCACTGGTTCATTATACTCCAAATAAGAAAGACACTCAAACTGTGTAAAGTATCATTTAAAATGCTACTTATAGAATCAGAGAATAGTTAGGGTTGGAAAGGACCTTAAGATCACCTGGTTCCAACCCCCCTGCCATGAGCAGGGACACCACACACTAAACTATGTCCCCCAAGGCTCTGTCCAGCCTGGCCTTGAACACCTCCAGGGTTGGAGCATTCACAACTTCCTTGAGCAACCTATTCCAGTGCCTCACCACCCTCACTGTAAAGAACTTCTTCCTTATATCTAATCTAAACTTCCCCTGTTTAAGTTTAAAGCCATTACCCCTTGTCCTACCACTACAGTCCCTAACGAAGAGTCCCTCTACAGCATCCTTGTAGGTCCCCTTCAGATATTGGAAGGCTGCTATGAGATCTCCACGCAGTCTAACAGTATAAAGGAGAGGTAATCTTACATCCCACCAGATAGATGCTGGGAACCCCAAGCTGTGCATGGAATAGGTCTCTTATGAGGGTACATCATACCATGTGGCTCTCATCCATGGAAGGGTTACCCCCATTTTGGTCATTCAGACTATTACAGGATTTTCATAAAAGAAAATAACTGTTTATCGTTTCTGCTGACAAACAGGGAGGTTGTTCTCTTGAGAACTTCTTGCTGCGCTTTTAGATAATCCCAAGGCCGTGCAAGTGGTGTCTCATCAGGGCAGTGGGAGCTGCCTGCAGGCTCCCACGTTACAAACCACCAGATGTGTTTATCCTGTGACCATTGGCTATGGGCAGCACAACACAGCCTGAAGGCCAGGCTGGATGTGTGGCACAGCACATATTGGCTGTTATGTGGGTCACTATCTCCACAGGATACAGTGGTCTTCTGATCAGGATCACTACATAGGTGTCTGAAAACCATCACTTGTGATGTCTGTAATCCCACTCAAATTCTTGTCAGTTTAAATCTAGCTGGCTGCACTGATTAGGTATTATTTATTATGTTGGATTAAGTTTTATTTTAAGAGCTCAACATTACTTACTTTTATGGCTTCTTGTGTGTTTGTTTTTTTTTTCCTGGAGGCTGAAGATGAATTTGTATACTGGCCAAACAAAGATGAGCCTATAAACTGTGAGACCTTCAAAGTTACGATGATTGCTGAAGAACACAGGTGTTTGTCTAATGAGGAGAAGCTCATAATCCAAGACTTTATTTTAGAAGCTACACAGGTAACACTGTCATAAACAAGTAACTCAGGACTTGATTTGTTAAAGGTAATGCCTACATTTTATTACATTTTCCATGGTATATGAGTGATAAAATTCCATACCTTTGAAACACCCAGAGAGAAATCTATGTAGGTAATGTGGTGACAAGCAGTCTAACCTCCACAGCAGTGGAATTCTGTATGTGTAAGCTGGAGCCGGACTGGAACAGGATGAAAGATAAGAATAAAGATAGCTGATCTTTTACCAAATTGAATTATGCTTTTTTCACCCTTTTAGGATGACTATGTACTTGAAGTGAGGCATTTTCAGTGTCCAAAATGGCCAAATCCTGATAGTCCTATTAGTAAAACATTTGAACTGATCAGCATCATCAAAGAGGAAACTTCCAACCGTGATGGACCCATGATTGTACATGATGAGTAAGAACTGCAGCTTTCAGTTTCTTTTGATGTTTTTTTTTGTCTGTAGGGCTATCCTTTCATCTCATTTAGAGTGAAAGCCGCTGAAACAAGGCACAAAGTCTGCTCCTAAAAACAGTGCTGCTGCTTCTGTTTCAGCAGCATCAATAAGAGAAACATTTTTATTTTATCACACTTCAATGTTCTCTTTTCAATTTCAGAGTATCATTTTGATACTCTGGGTGATTGTCAAGTAGGGCACTGGAGAGGAAGGAGATCAATCAGATCTTCATAGTTTCTTACTAAAAGAAGCTAGACTATTCAGATGAGGCACCTTATCCTTCTCCAGCTGTATAATAATAGCCAAAAGTAATGAAATGATGAAATACTGAAGGACCTGAGGCCTTCAGGATTTGTTTTGTAGAAGATTATAGGGAAATAACTCTAAGACTGGCTTTTAAAGACTCTCCAGAAGTTGTAGCCAAGTGCTGCAAAGGTTGTGTTCAAGGAGTGCTTGACAGGCCTCTTCCAGAAAGTGTAATGATCAAATGACAGAAATTAATCTCATCAGTTTACCCTGGATTTTGTGTGTTCTCCAACTGTACAAATTTGATCCAGTTTCCAGAGACTTCTTCTGTGTGTGTGTTGTTTTGTTTGTTTTTCTAACTTCACAAAGGCATGGCGGGGTGACAGCAGGCACTTTCTGTGCGTTAACAACACTGATGCATCAACTGGAAAATGAAAATTCAGTGGATGTTTACCAGGTAGCGAAGATGATCAATTTGATGAGGCCTGGAGTCTTTACAGACATTGTAAGTAACAAGTAAAATGTGTGCATGTTTTTTCTCCTGTGTGTGGTATTATTAGCAGGCTTAAATCTTCGGGCACCATTACTGAACCACTGGCATCTTAGCTTCTTCATGAGTTAATCAGAACTGTCTTCCAGAGGTGCTATAGTGAAACTGCTACTTATTCCAAAACAAAGTATTTCCTGTGGAGACCTGTTACGTGGTTATCAAGTGGTCATATTCAAAATGTGCAGAGCTGCCACCATCATCATAAGATCTGCACTATGTTATGTG
>NW_009938788.1:0-33546 GCF_000696875.1 Nestor notabilis | reverse complement strand
GCAGGAATAAATCTCTACTCCAAGTAGACCCTGACACGGCTAGCCTAATTTTCCATTTCAGGGTGGACTTTGATCTTTCATGATCCAGTGAATGGTCACTTGACACCATTGTCACTGTGCTTACAGAAAGAAAAAAAACCAAACCAAAGCAAACAACATAGGAAGTATAACAAATGAGACTTCCTTACTAAGTCAGTGTCCTACAAATGACAATTCATCACAGAAATTAAAAACTACAAACCCTGCTCCTTTTGTCATGCCACTACAAGTCTGACTGCTGTAGAGCTACAGTGAGTGTAATAAGAACATTTTAAAAGTGAAACTAGGGTTAGAGTTAGCACATTTTTGACAGAAAAGAACAGGAAATGATAGCAAAAGCAGGACATGACACAGACAGGCAGATGTGTCTGCCTTTTGCGCTGCCCAGCTAGCCCAGTCTGAGAAGCCTCATGAACAATGGAGTGAAAATGGGAACCCTTCCCACCTCAGCAGCACCATCAGGACCTTCACTGCTCTTGCCCCAGGAGCCTTCAGCAATTACCTGGGCTCTTTATCTCAGATTTCCAGTTTCCCATCTGCTACTGCAGATTTTCAGGGGTTTTTTTTCATTTTTCTTTCTACCCTGTATCTCTTAGTCCAGCCTTATAGTCCAAACCCCATTCTATTTATTCTGCTTTGCTGTTTCTCACTCCTTCCATCATAGAAATTCTTTATCCTCATATATCCACCAATGAACCCAAAATATTCCCCTGCCCTTTCAGAGCATTTGCTGTTACCTGGTGCAGCACAGCCTTCACTCTCCATGCACAGAGCCTCCTGCTATTTCCCCCTTCCCAGCACATGCTGCAGTCCAGCTGACCTCTGGCACTCCCCATTTCCCACTGCACCCAGCTAGGCAATGGCCTCCTCAGTGAATCTTCCCACAAAGTCTTATCTCTCTTCTACCTCATTTTCTTGGCAGGACCTTCAAAAATATCATAAACACTAACTGCAAGTTCCAAAAAGGAAAAGTTAAAATAATCTGCCTGGATAGAATTCAGAGGGCAAAAAATGAGATCATATTCAGGGGGCGGGGGGGAAGTCAACAGACATGCAGTAGCCCTAATCCTGACCCCATTCAGTTTAAGGGAACTTTGCAATTGACTTTAACAAGGATCAGATTCAGCACAGAATATTCCTTTTAAAACTCGGTCTTCTCCTCTACTTGTACTGTTCCTTAATGTGCTTTGCATTGTGCACAGGGAGAGACATTAGTCAGAAAATTAATAAAGCTGCTAAGTAAGTAACACAATAAATTGTGGAGCACAGTCCATTAACAGCTTGACACATCAGCTGTTAATTAATTTCGAGGGACAGTGTTAGGAGATAATCTAGTGTTTTTATTTCTGACAACACACTGACTATACCCTCTTCTCTCTCCAGGAACAGTACCAGTTTCTGTACAAAGCTATTCTCAGCCTTGTCAGCACAAGGCAAGAAGAAAACCCTTCAGCATCTATGGACAGTAATGGCTCAGCTTTACCTGATGGAAATGCAGCTGAAAGTTTAGAATCTTTAGTTTAATTGCACATCAAACACACACATACCTATGTCACTCCAGGTACACCTGGAGTTTACCATTGTTATTTTCAGTTTTATACTTTGTGGGGGGGAGGACTCTGTCCAGTCACTATATCTATAACCAGATCCCAGCTGTTGCCCAGTCATTTCTGTTACGTACAACTTTACTGTGGAACTTCTATCATTAACAATTTGTGCCTTTTCTTGGAAGATTTCTTGTAATATGTTGTTACGTCTGGACTAACTTGATTGACTTTTACAGTGTTTCTAAGAATTGAATTGTGGTATGTTTTTTCAGTATTAGTTTTTGATTTATCTGGCTTTACTTTGAACTTAAAATTATCATATTTATAGATGTTAGGGGTTTCTCAATTACAAACGTCATGGGTTTAGTATTTGATTGATTTGCTGTATTTATAACAATTTACATTTGCTAGAAATATAACTTTTAATATAGTAGAATGTAAATAAAATACTGTTCTCCATAACATTCAACATTTTAAGACTTCAATTAGACATTTAGAATAGTAATCTGATACTTACTGTAAATACTGCTACTTCTGTAGTGATCATGGACCAAATTTATATTTATAATTGTAGATTTTTTATATTTTACTACAGAGTCAGTTTTCTAGTTCTGTGTAACTGCCTTGTTAAAATGCTGTAGTTGGGTATGTTTTTATTTTAACAAAGTCTTCTGATATATAATTGTGCATCTTAAGCAATTAACCTTCATAAAGCTGCATGTGATTTTAACTTTTTGTGGGAAATAATAGAAATCATTCGTTTTGAAATGAGAAGTTTTTATGAGAATAACACCTGTACTTGGCATTGTTAAACTGTTTTTACCTATGGCATTGCAAAAATAAATATAAATATTCCAGTCTGTACTTAGCAGTCTTCCATATACACTAAAGAGTTGTCACTTTCACTTAGGAGAGGTTTTACTTACAAGAGCAAGGACTCAAGGCTGACCTGCACACAGCTGCTGTTCCCATGGAATCTGTGAGTTCAGAAGATGCTTTTGGAAAACTGTTTGTTTGTTATTTAATCTCCACTCTACTTCCACCCATAGCCATAGTGTCATGTTAGCTCCTTTTTTAGCTTTTCCTTCCACATCCTGTCTGGTCACCCAGAAGGCTTAATGGGATGTCCCAGGCCTCCAAATTGCCTTAATTGTCCCTTCACAAGACTTCTCAATGCTGGCTTTATTTCAGATCTTCCATTCAGGTGCTCTGCTCTTCACTGCCTCCTTTGGCAACGCCAAAGCCAAACTCTGGGAAGCAATAAGGCAAGTAATCTCTGCAAGAGCAAAAGCAGAACATTTCAACTCCGTCACTCAATTATTTTCTGTAACCTTCTGAATGGGCAAGAAAAAATGCTGATTGTACTGAAGGTTACAGCACTGAGGAGCATGAGAGCTTTGTTTAACACAGCCCTGGAGTAACTGTTTGCTCACTTTGGTACATTCAGTTGTTATGTAGAAATACTGAGAGAAGAGATACTGCTCTGGACTAGAACACCACAGAAACTGATGAACACTACCTTAGGTTGAAAGACAAGACCTGATGCAGGCTTGAAGATTTTAATCAACCGATTGATTCCTAAGGCAAGGGTGTGTGACAAATCTCTGTCAGCAGATAGGTCTAGACCCCTTCAGCAGTGTAGGACTGAGGATAAGTGGACCTGAGACAAAGCCAAAACAAATTTGCGCTTAGAGAAATCTAAACAGTAGAAACTTAAAAAAATCCTCATAATGTTGATACATTATGAATGGCACAGAATGACAGAATAGCTAGGAGTACAACAAACTTTTTCCTGCTCTTTTCCTCCTTATACAAAAATAATCAGACAAAATAATCAAAACAATGTAATGTATAAGTTAGTTTTGTAAAACTTATTAACACATAAATGTGCTTGAATTCTTTTTTACACTTGACCACTCTCTTTATAACCCCAGCAGTGCAGTCCCAGAGGTTATGGAGTGGCTGAATCCATTGGATTTGAGACCCTGGGGCTTCCCCTTCCCTGTTCACCAGAGCTGAATGCACAGCGATTCTCCTATCTCAGCCCAATTTCAGAAGGGGACTGAGGTACAACTTCTAAGTGGAAGTAAACTTAACACTGTATCCCTAGCTAAGTTAAACGCCTTTGAAGAATAGGACCTAGAGTTTCTGCTTACTGTATTTGTGTTGGTTTGGGGGCGGCAGGAGTTACAAATACACAGAACAGGCTCATTGTCCTGAATGATACATGTCGTCGTAGCACGTTGAATTACACACACACATTCTTCACAGCTTTCAGGCACCAAGTTGGTGTGTACAAAGGTGTAACAGTTGCCCTTTGAGGAAGGATGTATCTTCTTTTTTTAGGTGGCCTGGGGGTTCCTCACCACTTCCTCTAGAGCAGTGGGGTTGGCCAACACCCTCCATTTGTACACTGAGGCTAACAAACACAGCGACACTATGTAATTCCCCCCTTCTCCTTCCAAAAACACAGAAACAATTTTTCCTTTTCTAATGTCTAGGGGCGCCTGTATGTGACAGGTTAATTGTGATCTTATGGCCATTTCAAACCATATTCCATAATCTTCTTAGCATAGACTTCTGCTCTTCGCCACATTAGCACACAGCAAGAGAAATAGACATGCTCGTGTGCTACTTCTGCCTTTTTCTTTAAGAAAACTGGCTTGCAGCCTTACATAATTTTATGCTTTTTATTTTGATATCTTCTATTAATGTATTTGGAGCTTGATAGAGATATATACACAAAGTCTTTTTTAGGCCAATTAATTATGTAATGTTTTTCAAGCCTCTGTGGACCAAAAGCAAAAAGATCCTCCTTCCTAAAATCCCATCTTGATATAACTGTTCCCTTCAACCTAAATGTTTTGCAAACATTTTAAAATGATAATCCAAAGAATCAGCTGTCGTTCAAGGTTTCTTCCAGAGATGTTAGTAATCACATTCATCATCTTAGCATGCTGACAAGTTATTTAAAACATAAGTGCTTAGGATAATCTCTTTACTCACACATATTGGTTCTGATCTAGAAAAAATAAGAATCATAAAAAAAATCTTCTATAATCTTCAACGATGATGGATTACAGATTTTAATAAATGCGTGTCAGTTCCTCTCTCAGACAAAGGCCATATTCTAATTAATTTTTTTCTTGTAATCCAAACTACAGACTCAAAAGACACATAGCCTGCCTTTTCAAACTGGGTCAAGTGTGGAAAAGATGTTATGTATCTATCTCCTGCAAGAAATGGGATATTAATAAACAACATCCATTTAAGATTATTATTTTTGTTTTACAAAGCTGTAAATGGTGTGACAAGGAAAACTTGGTTAGTGAGCTTCCTGCTAAGAAACCATACATGAGTAGAGTTAAAAACCTAAAGTAATTTACTAACATCACCAACTTTTCAGTGATTGTGGTGTGGAGGTTTAACACCTATGGAAAGCTTTACAGAAGTCAGCAAAAAGCGATGAACAACAGTCATCAATACAACAGGATACTAGTTAAAGACCTTAGTATAGACTTTGGAAATCCGTCGACCAAAGGAGTTTGCAACATTTCATCACAATGCTTTACCTAGCACAGTTCATCATGACGTCCTGGAATAACTCAAGCTGAGATGGGCAAGTGAGACACCAAGTTTTCATCTCTTCCAGGGGCACAGGGAGATATGATCATAAAATCACAGAATAGTTTGGGTTGGAAGGGACCTTAAAGATCATCCAGCTGCAACCTCCGGCCACAGGCAGGGACATCTTCCACCAGACCAGGTTGCTCAAAGCCTTGTCCAACCTGGCCTTGAACACTTTGAGGGACGGGGCAGCCACAGCTTCTCTGAGCAATCTGTGCCAGTGTCTCACAGTGAAGAATTTTTTCTTAACATCTAATGTAAATCTCCCCTTTGTCAGTTTAAAGCCATTCTCCCTTGTTCTGTCACTATATGCCCTTGTAAAAAGCCCTTCTCCAGCTTTCTTGTAAGCTCCTTTAGGTACTGGAAGGGTACCTTCTGTTGTCTAGGCTGAACAAGCCCAAGCCCAACTCTCTCAGCCTGTCTTCCTAAGAGAGGTGCTCTGGCTCCCTAAGCATCTCTGTGGCCTCTGGACTCATTCTAACAGGTCCATGACCTTCTTCTGTTGGGGACCCCATGTACTGTTCTGTAGCTTTCCACTTCTGTAGCTGTCTTTGTACCCAAGCACAGAACATGTGCTAAAAAAAAACTCACGTCTCAAGATTATACCTGAAGAGAATGTCTAGATACAGATATGTGTATATAAACATACAGATGGGTAATCAATGCAAATGCTTAAAACAAGCCTTGAAGGGTCTTCTCTGATAATTCTAGTGAGAAGTTTGGAAAGGTATTTCATGCACATAGAGAAGTCCACTTGTAGACATCTTTTTCAATATAACCATCTACGTTTAGAAAAACCCAAACATTCATATACATCTCATTAGACTGTAAAGATGACATAACAATAAAACAGAGGATTTCGGATTTATTTTTCAAGCAATCTCTAAGATACAATTATCTTTCCAATAATATGCAAAGAAAGCTGAGAAATCTAATCTTCATACAAAAAGCTGAGCAATAAATTCATTTAAATCTAAACAAAAAGCAGCACTGCACTGGGAACAAGAACACATTCAAATACAAAATGTTTCAAAAACAGCAGTGTTTCTTGAAGAAAGCACGCTGTAGTGGTTATTCTTTTAGTGCTCCAAAAGAGATTACATACCTGTAAAGCATTCCAATTTTCTTTGCATACCACGTTTCAAGGCAGAAAAGCAAGAAAGGTACATGCATATACACAGAGTCACAACACCATGGTTGTGCATTTGTGGGGTAAAGGAGGGAACAGAAAAGTCTTGAGTGAAATCCTCATCTCACCAAGCACTGGACTGGAAGGCACCTACAGATATAAGTCTATTTTTAACTCTTAATTGTAGGCCTTTAATCTACCAGGGGCAGGAGGAGGCAGCTGGGAGTGGAACACTTGCTGCAGGCTCCATCCTTACCACAGCTGCAGGTACCACCCATACAACAGACCCCAGACTGTAAGATCAGTGGGAAGCAAAGCAACTTAGTGGAGCCAGGATTTCATCAGCTTGGCACTGTAACAGAATCCAAATTCGACAGTACAAAAGCATCCAGTCGTTAAGCATAAAAAGCCCTCCATTCTGCTTTCTCGCTTTGGCTCCTTTCACCCTCCTCTCTCTTGCAGTTGCTACTGCATTACATCCACACAAAAAAATCCAATCCTGAGTAACAAGTCTTAGCAAAACTTCAGCTATTGTTATGGCTGCTTTTCCTACCAGGCAGAACACTACCTGGAATGCCAGCCCCTTGGAACAGTGATAACAGCACTATGCTTCTCAGGAGGTAAAAGCCTGTGCGTTTATCAGCAAAGTGCGCTTGTAAGCAAATCTGAAAGCAGACAGCTTCCAGCATCAGTGTTCAGCTTTAGAAAAGGGGAGCTTCTGGCAGTTGCACAGGTACCAGTGCAAATGGTATCTACCCACAGCATGACACCTCACAGACAGAGGTGGTGAAGTCTACACTACTCTTGCATTGCCAGGTGGTGTAGAAATCCCTGAGCAAAACCCACAGAAGCAGCCTGAACTGGCAAGAGGCTGTTTTGTCAGAGAGAAGCGGTACTCAGACTGAAGTTCAGTTCTGGGCTGATGCAGCTAAACTGCCCCTAGAACCAGGCTGACACCTCTGTGCAGCATCACACCAGCTGACACACTGTCAAGCTCTCATCAGTCTAAAGTGGCACTGTACCGAGCAGTATCGACAGGCTCCCAAATGAACACTTCAACAGTCTGACAGCAAAACAACAGAAGCGAACTCAAAAAGTAGTGATTTCAACCCCTAAGCCTACTGTATTTCAAAGCTGCTTGTAACTACAGAAGTATTCCCTTTGTAACCATAATTAACCTGAACGGAGCACACAGTGTAAGTGGAAAGAGTAAACATATCATTTGGAGCAGCTTCTAAGCACGTTAACTTTGTGTATTTCAGAATGCCCTTCTGAGCTGCAGAGCTAAATGCTAATGCGCTCTCTGCATGGCACAAGGCAACACGTAACAGCGTGTACTTCTACATATTGCAACCAGATTCAACTCTGTAACTGGAAAGGGTATGGAGGGAGGCTTGCTTTAAACTTCCTCCTCCATGTAATTTAAGTTTACATTCATAACAAAGGGATTTAAAGAATATTATGATCTAGGTTTCAAATATTTAACAACTAAACATTTTCAAGATTTAACAGGATCTTATTTGCAGTTAGTGCAGGATTCCTAAACTATTTATTGCATATTGATTTGTGAAAACATTCACAAATACTGTTAAAGGGACAAGACTTAAAATTTAAGTATCACTTTCATCTCTCATATTCCTCTGAGATATTTTAGGAAGTGATAAGGAAAGATCTGATTGAAGATGAAACATGTGCATGAAAGCACAGCAGTTTTAAGAGGAAAATACCACAATTCATGCATCTGGTTATCTACAGTCCAAGTCAGGCAGCTGGTTTTGTGGAAGGCATCATTTGTGTGTGAAATGGCAGGGGCTGCCTTTAGCTGGTTCAAATTGAGATTGTTAAAAGGTGCAGGAGAAACCAAACAAAGCCAAAACCAGATTCAATCCACTGCTTCGTTTGTTAATGTTTGACAATGCTGTGAGTACTGTACACAATGCCTTCTGCCTGAACACGTTCAAGTATCGGTCCATAGACATTCTTCGTCAATGGTATAACCATGCCTTTGGCATCTATTTCACCTGAAATAAAGGTAGAGAAAGAAAGTGTTAAGTGCTCTACCAGCTTTACTCAGCAAGGCTTCGGTAACAGAGGCTGCAGGGCAGCCCCTGTGAGGCCATTCCAGCCAGCTCCAACCAACCCACTGTAGGGCACAACTGAGACCCTTGGCCACAGTGGTGGTGAAAGGCCAGAAAAAATGACACAAAGGTAAAAGTAGAGAGAAAAAAATGTGAGAATGGCCCCGCAGATAGCAAGGTCAGAGGAGGACAGTGAGGAGGTGCTCCAGGTGCCAGAGCAGAGATTTTCCTGCAGAGAACACCACTCTGGAAGCAGAGAAAAAGCATGAGGCGGAAGGAGCAGCAGACAGGAGCTGTTATGGACTGACCACAGATCCATTCCACATCCCCCTATGCTACTCGGGGCAGAGGGAAGAGGCTGAGGAGTCAGGAATAGGAATGGAAAAGTGAATTTCAGCCTGGGAAAACAGGGTGGAGGGGAAGGTGGTGTTTTGTCTATTCTGTCTTTTTTTCACACCTATTTTAATTGGCAATAAATTAACTTTTTTTTCCCAAGTTGAGTCTGTTTTGCCTGTGACAGTAACTGGTAAGTGATCTCCCTGTCTTTATCTCAACCCATGAGCTTTCTCATCTTGTTTTCTCCCCTTGTCCTGTTGAGGAGGTAGAGTGAGACAGCGTTTGGGTGGGTATCTGGCAGCCAGCCCTGGTCAACACACCACAAATCCAAATATCGATTTGCAACTACATAGATTTTAATTTTTATATTTTTTATGTATATATATATATATGCAGATTTATCAATCCTAGTACTATGTTCTCACACGGTATCAGTACTGTATCAATGAATAGGGAAAAAAAATGTTTGAAACATATAGAAGCATACACAGCTTGAATTTAATTCATAGAGCTGTGAACCTGCAGTTAGGTGAAAAGCATCTAAACTTCAAAAGTTTGGGGTTTTGTTTTTTCAAATTAAAAAAAAAAAAAAAAAAAAACCCAAACAAAAAATACACCACAAAGTTTTTGCTCATTTCAGTTAGCCAGAAGAATGAAGTTCTAAAGATTAAGAGGAAATGAGGGGAAATCACACTATTTCCTTAAACAGGGTGATGACTAGGCAGTTTGTCTGTTCATCTATACACAACATGACCAGGTAATATTCCCCAAGCTCCAAATTTCATCAATCCAGAAAGCAGTAGTGGAAGTCACTAGTTTGTTCAGCACAGGTATACATTAGCCTGCTTCACTGTGGCACGATCAATTGTACTTTACTATGCTAAAGGTCTTCTCTACACCACTGAAACATTTAAGACTATATCATCTATAGATTAAGCAGTAAATTAAGAGCTGTCACTGAAAAATCCAAACATGCAGATTAAAAATTCCTGTAAATAAGACAGGAAAAAGTTTGATAAATTTTAAAAATATACACACATTTCAGAAACACTATACATCTTTCAGAAGTATAGACAGAAAGATACCGGGGGTTGAAATACTGTTACTGAAGTCTGAACTGCCACTTACCATTTAGAACCATCTTAGCAGCAATAGCCGTGGGATATCCTACCGTTTTAGCCATTGCAGAATACCCTTTGTTATCACCATAGACAACCAGATCAATAAACTTGTTTTCCAAATGACCAGAAGGATGCTTGAGACCTATTTCATTTCTCATAACAATCATATCTCTCTCTCCGGTGCCTAAGAGGAAAGAACACAAACTATTCATTACTTGTATTTCAGTCATATCAAGATGAGGTTCTTGATGAGCAAGGCATTATGCATACACAGCATGCGTATCAGGGAAGTGACTTAAGATAGGGACTATTAAAGAGGACAGAATATTAAGATGAAACTAAAACTATATCAGGAAAAGAAAAAGATAAACTGGGGGACTAGAGAATATCACAAAACATCAAAAACCTAACATCAAGATTTATTAATGAAGGTGAACAAACAACTCCAAGTAAGGCTGATAAGAGGTGCTGACTTGTTTCACTCAAAGCCATGAAAAAAAATTTCCTCACATACCAAAGGGCAGCTTTATCTCCATGTGCTTTGCAAGAGCCCCCACAATGGAATCTGCTGCTGGAACTGGTTCATCTCCCAACAAACCTAGCCTGGCAGAAGAAATGAGACAGACTTATGTCATTGCCTATCAACAGCTTCCAACTCAGTTTTGTAATTTCCAGCTCGTACCAGTTTAATAGTCTTAAGGTGGACCAAAATGGCTAGAATTGCAAACCCCTTTTTTTAAAACAAAACAAAAAAACCAAAACCAACCAAACAACAAACTTTAAAAATCACTGGAACATTTACCATTCCACTGCCTGCAGTTGACTTTGGTCCTTTTCCAGTTTGCTAAATACAGCTTCTTTAAGAACATTATACTCAACAGGCTGCTTAATTCCAACCAGTTTGCACATGAGCTCTTTCTGTATTAAAAGAAAAAAAAAAGTTCCTGAAGGCCTGACATCCATTTCCACTCCTTTTCAGTCAAGGTTTTGAGAACCCACTGCTCCATTAAACTCAGTTAATATCCAGGACTTCTGAGACAACAAGTTATGTCTACAGGGAAAGTGTGATAGTTTGAGATTTTATAACCACAACAAATAAGGCTCATCTTTTCCTAAAACACTTTGTTCCCCAACACTCAGCTGCTTCCCCCTACTTTTAATCTTATCATTTCCTCTGGCAGTGAAGAACAACATAGAAATCTGCATAAACAAGGAATGCTGGGAGGATGTTAGGGTGAAAGAGAAGCCACCTGGAGACAGCCAGAGAGTAGGGAACTCAAGGATATCTTTCAGTTGGTCTAGAAATGGAGAATATCCCTTTCAAAAGGAAGGAAACAAACTGATGAGATGAACAAGGCTCTGGCAGTCCTGGGAATATTACCAAAAAGTTTTCTGAAGACTTTTGTGCATATCTGAAGGCCATTTTGTGCTATCTAAATGCTTGCTTCATTCACAGCAACATGAATAACAAATGAAGCTATGAACAAGATACGAAGCAAGAAAGAACTGTAGTCTGTTTAGAAGCTCAGGTTAGCCTATCTCCTCTGCTTCCCAGGCAGAGCAGGTAAAAGGAAAGCACTCATACGTAGGTAGCAGTATTGCTGAGACAAGGTTTGCAGTGAGACTAATGAGTTTATGGTTATTTTCACAGGTTACATGCCACTGCATACTTATTCGTTGAGGTTAGGAGGGCTAGAAATTCTAGCCATCTTTGCAAAGAAAACCTGAAGATATCAATCCTAAAATCGAAAGTGGAAAAAAAAATAGTATTAGAAATAAAGCAATTCCCATATGGCAGCCCAAAAACTCCTGGAGTTTGGGTAGAGAAGTGGTATATGAGCAGTGGTATATGCTAGTCAGAGACAAGCAAGACTAAGCCTTTTCACCTTGTGCTTTCTCAGTTTTGAGAACACTCAACACATTCTAAACTTGAAATAATGGCATCATCAGAAAAATTCTGTGCTCTCCTCAGACTGTCACGCAGCACAAGCCTGGTGTCTTTTTCCAGGTTAATGCTGATAAAAGCATGAGGATGGAAACAGGAGACAGAGCCGAATCTTGTTCATCTGAGTAATAAAGTTAGTCTCTCAAAGGTTTGCAAAAAGGAAGAGAAATTTCTCACAATAGACAAACAGACCTGACAAGGTATAAGATGTCAGTTCAGCTCTCTTTACACCATACTGAAATATGGAATTCTCTGCTTTGCCCACAGAGACAACCAAGATGTTGACTGTCAAATATAACAGTAGTACATCACAGGAGCCATACCTTGGCTGGGATTTTAAGATTAAGTGAAGTATCAGTAAGCAAGACAGAAAAAGCAATACCACCAGCACTCAAGTCAGACAGGGCTTTGCCTAGCCAAGTCCCAAAAGCCTCCAGTGTCACAGACTCCAGAGTCTCCCTGGGGAACCTGTTCCAGAACTGTATTACATTGCTGCTGAAGAAAACCTTCCCAATTTCCAGGAACAAAAAGCAGAGAAGGCCAGGATTCCCAATTCTAAGCACACCCGAGCCTAGAAATAGCAAAAGCATTAGAAAACAGAGGAAAAAAGGCAGAGCAACCAGAGTAACTCACCCAAGTCAGAGGTGGAGTGGTTGAGCTCAGCAAAGGATACGGATCTGTGTTAATTAATCCTAGTTTTACAAAGCCTCCCATAGTTTTGGAGTATCCCTGAAATAAAAGAGTAATATGGTTAAAAATATAATTGCTTGAAACTGAGGCAAGTATTTCTACTTGTTTTGAATGTAGCAGTGGACACAACCATGGTAGAGGTAAGTATTATTCCCACAGGAAGATAGCCACAATTAACAACATGACAGTGGGGTTACTGCTCCAGAGTGGTACCTTCCCCAGGCCCTCTTTACCCTTCTCCCTACTTCTTCAATACCCTCTTTTTTTTTTTTTTATTTTGCCATCAATACCTCCATGGCAAGTAGCATTGGCACATGAGATCAAAGGGCTAGTTCAAACTGCAGAACACCATTACAGATAGGGTTATATCAGCCAGCTGGCCCATGAACAAACCACAGAATACAGAAAGCCCAACGCTGAACTTAGGTCACCCTGGCTTTACACCAGTGCGATTATATGGACATCAGGTAGACTGATTTTAGAGATAAGAATCATCTGCGTTTGTATCTTTCCTTCAGGAATATCAGAGAGACAGGACACCGGTGGAATAGTATTTAAAAGGAACTGCAATAGCTGCAACAGGCAGCCAAAAAAGAATTTTATTGTGCACAATAAAAGAAGTCTCAACTGGTTTCTACTTTTCTTTCTTTGTATCCCATTAACACTCCCACACAGCTGCTGGATACCTGAAAACACTTACATGCAAGTGAAACTGTAAAAAAGCAGAATGGTAGAAATAAAGCAGCCTCAAAGAGGGCTAATTATAATTAGGCGTCACCTCCACCAATACTAGGTTATCAGTTTAGATGGCCTTGCAGCGATACCCTTCTGTGACATGTCTTTTTAAACTGACTCAATTAGCTAGCTGAAATTAATCTATAAAAGACACTCTCAGGAGATGCTAGCCTCCACGCTGAATGGACTGCTTTCTGCTCTGCAACAGAGCACCATGTGCAAAGCAGGGTCAACATTAACTTCTGCCCTGCTCAGCAGTATGTTCTGGCACGTAGGTACCACACAGGGAGAGATATGGCAAGCTCTTCCACACAACCCTAGCAAGATCACGCCATCTCAAAGTGATGAGCCTGCTCTGGGGATAAAGAAAACAACACTAACTACAGAAACATAATTCCTACAGCACATTGGTAACAACTCTTCATGTCACCCTGACATTTTTGCTTTTCTTTGTGCTAACCCTTATACAAAAGAACATTTTACCAGGCCCCAAATGGAAGAGTAGATATTGTCACAGTAAAACTTCATGACAAGATAGATGCTTTCCACATATTTTTAGCTTCTGAACAAGACTTCATATCTAGACTGATAAAAAAAGAGCTAATGCAGCTTGTTCTACACTGGCTTTCCACCTTCTTTTGCTAAGCATGCATCCCCCCCTCCCTCACTTCCACAAATGAAATAAAAATCCTGTTGTATTGCAATAGAGGAATTAAGAGTGAAAGGACACACACACTTCTCAAGCCATGTACAAAATAACAACTTATACTTGACATAAACCTTAACTCAATAGGCATATCATGACATCCATAAAAGCTTTTTTTAAACCTTCAATATGGTTTTAGGTTTATTCCTTCTTAATGTATATTGACCAGCAAAATAATTAAAAAAGAAATCTAACACCTAACAAATGAAAGTAGAGTCTATCAGAAGGAAAACACATTTAACATTTTACTTAACGGACTGAAATGTTAAAGCTGCTTGAATTCAAGATTTCCAGTTACTTAATGAAAAACCTTCTCCGTTTGATGAAAAACCAGAATTTTCTGTAAGATTTTTACATTATTTACATTGATATTATTTACATTTTTTATAGGAACATAAGCAACAAATTGTAAATTCCATTTTTTATCAACTTTAAGAGAACAGATCAATTCTTAAAAATATGTAACAGCAACCCACATCACACAACCCCATCAGAGTCATTTAATTTAAATCTTCTATTGATCTGACAACACATACAGAGCCAGAAAGAAAACGAAACACAGATACAGACTATGCAAACCACCTGACCAGGTGCCCAAAACAAGCAAAACTATTTTTCTGGTTTGCAACAAGTACCTGTTAGATAAACAAGGTAAAGCTACATTTAAAAAACTGCGAGCGGTCCTTTCAGTTGTCTCTCAGTTGGGATAGTGGAGAGCTCATAAAGAGCAAGTACAGAGCTATAAAAGGCTGACTTTTAAATACAGTTTTCTTTAAATGATAACATTCACCTCTTGAGGAAAATAATAATCAGTAATAATAACTTACTTTGTATCTTAAGGTTCCTCTCAACAAAGTGTGAGCTGTCTGAATACCATACGGCTCAGCGTATTTTGTGCTGTCTCTGTTAGGAAAACCTTCTAGATTTAATCCTGGGAAGAAATCCATCGGAGTAACAGAATCAAGTAATGCTCCTCCAGGTGGAATATTGACAATCTAAATTTTGTGAAAAAGCAGAAATATTATTTCAGTGCAGTGTTATTTATTTTACAACGGAAGAGATTAAGCATGTTCAAAATAGCATCTATATGCTTAGTATCTCTTGCAAACAAAGGCCCAACCTAAATAAAGCACTTGCACAAGCCATTGAAGTATATCATGTGATGGAGGAGCATGCGCTATGTCAGCCATTGCTAATCAAAGGGCTAAAACAAGACACATTCTTCTCACACACACTGTTAATTTCTGCTGTACTTATGTTAAAGCAGCAGGTTCCTTTCCCAAACTACACCAATGTGAAAGGAGATTCTGCCCATAGGAAATGCTGCTTTTTGGTCCTTTTTAATTCTTTTACAGGGGAGGAGAAGGCAAATGTAAAGAGAAGGAGAGATTTTGTATCTCTTTGTTTTAAAGATTAAAACAAATCCGGTGATAGCACACTGATATAAAATTGCTGTCCACGTGTATCTTTACTTGCAGCTACAAAGTACAGAGAAAATACACCATTGAAGGAAAACAAAATAAGGTTGACTAGTTCTATTATTGCTCCCAACCAAAGCCTTGAACCCTCCTTCCTTCAAGCAGCTGATGCACAGGTCTGCTATGCAGCATCAATACAAACTCATTTTGTGACTTCTGAGCAAAGGGGCAAGGTTTCCTCCTAGAAGAAAGACTAAAGCAAAGAAGTCTAAAGCAAAAGCCAAAAGATCTTATTGTGTTTGCCAGGCAAGACACTGGTGGGGAAGAATCCTGCACAAAAGTCAAAGACAGCTAAGGATCTAGTGGCAAGGAGGAAAAACTGCACAATTTACTGACAAGCTCACATACTGCTCTCATAATGAATCATTCATATGCATGATCTAATTTTTCCTAGCCATGGGCGAACCAGGTCAGAATTAAGTAAACATTTTTACATTCTCCAAGAGACGCTTTCATCTGAAACTTATAACTACGTGTTGTTGCTTTTTAATTAATGATCCAATATACAATCCCTGATTTTCTCCTTTCTCACTGCAACAAGACCACTAGAGCACTAAAATGTCAACTAAACATCTCAAAAGATTTCTCAGTTTTGCAGACCAAAAAGTTTAGATAATTAGCTGAACTTTACAGTGGTTACACAAGGCAGTCAACATTTGAAGAGCCCCTGCTCAGTAACTACTCTGAGCAAGTGGAAGTGATCAAACACATAGGACTGGAAAGCAGAAATGTGATAATGGCTTGCAATAGCTTTGCACAAATCAGTTTGATCTTTCCATAAAACAGGTGCAGTGACATTTGCTAGGTTGTCTACTCTAATGGGTCCTGCACAAACAGCAAAACAGAGTTTATATAAATGCATCAGAAAGCACGGTATACTTTCACAAAAAACACTCATTGCATTACTGCTATTACAGACTGCACTCAAAGAAATCAAGAGTTCTGCCATACACCGTGCAAGTACAGAATGAGGCTGTTTGGATTACAAAACATGACTAGACAGAAAAGCAAGTAGAAGGACACACTTTCAACTTTGTTTCACAGAGCCAAAGACAGGGAAATTGAGTGGCAAAAGCAGCACACAACAGGGATGGAAGCTGGATGAGGAAACTCAGCCTCAGTGCTTTAGTCATTAGAACACACACCTTTGCAAATGGCTTCCATACAGTAAGAATAAAGCTGGCAGCTGCCAGGCACCATCACACTCCAAACATAGGATTTTGTTACGCATGCAACTGGTTTTGACAACTGACCGTCACTGGCTTGAAAGTTAACACAGCAACCTACAAATCCCAATTCTCCCCTTAGCCCAATACCACTTTCTTGTCTGGCTTTAAATGGAAATGTTAGGATTACTTCACCTCTCCATTTTTTAAATACGTAGCTGACTGAACTGTATTCAGCAACACTCCTTGTGGGCTCCAGCTGAACTTGTATCTCAGAGGATTGTCAGAGTACTCTGGAGCTGGTAGGCCACCGCAGAAAGAGGTGTAGGATACAACCTGTCAGATTTATCCACAGGAAAGAAACAATGAAGAGAAAACAGACCAGGATGCAGACTGTACAGAGCTGCCCTGCAGAATCCCTTTCAGTTCTTAAATTTTCTGTTGACACTGTCTCCCAAATAGGCCAAATCAGAAGATCTACAGTGGACAGGAGGAACCAAAAGTAGCTTACTGAGCAACAGCATCAAGTTGTCACACTGCAGGCACTGTCTGTAAAAGACAGGAGACCAAAACAGACACTGGGGCAAGGCCACCTTAGTTGATGGTTTCACCAACTGGATTAGTTGGCACCAAATCCCAAGCACCAGAAAAAGTAAGATGTCCAGAATCCATCACACATCAGTGACATGTCCAAAAATTAGGAGGTGGTAAAGGAACAGTTTTACTATTAAACTTGGCAGAACTACGTGCTACCCGCCAACCTTACCGTGGCACCAACTTCTTTTGCCTTGTCAATACATTCCATTGCCAACATATGGTCAAGACCAGGATCCAAACCCATTTCACTGATAACTGTAATACCAGCAGCTTCTGCACTAAAAATAATAGAAATGCAGAGCTGTCAGAATATTCACTTTTATTCAGGAAATCTGTCCAATAAAGGCCCAGTGAACTTTCCCCAACACAGTAAATTCTGGGCTCTGTCTGCAGCTTGTGGGGAAAAAAAAGGAGATGTTAAAACCCAAGCAGTGACAATTGTCAGTCATTCTAGCCTCGGTTTCTCTTACTTTGCTGCAACATCTAGGGGCTAGTAGAAAAATAAATTCCTACCAGCTACTCCATATCTCACATTCTCCTGGCAGTGCTATAATGCGGGAAGGTAGTACTGAAGAGTACAGAACTACTCATAATTGCCCTAAACAGCTCCTGTGGGGAAGAGAGATGCAAGACCTACTTTCTCAAATCACAAGCATTTGGGGTCTAGCAGTTACCCACATTCCCAGAGCAACTCACTTATCAGCACAAACTGAGACAATTTATTTTAGTTTCAAAATCACTTTGTGCTTTCACAGATAAAAAGTGTCTTTTCTCTTTTTTTTTTTTTTTTTTTTCCCTTTTGAGAGTGTGATATGACCTCTTGGCATCACAGCAAGAAGAATCTCCCTCACTGTCTGCAACATTGGCTGTCTACTCGTTTACCTTTCTCTGTTTCATCTTTTGTAGAGACACAGCATGCACAAATCTCATCTCACTCACTTGAATTCATTTCAGAGTTTCCAGAACTGAGACTGAGAGGAGCACCTAGGTGAAGCTTCATGCCCAAAACAACTCCAAATCATATAAGTAGGATAACAGAAACAATAGAATAGTTAGAACTGTCATCAACTTGAGACTAATATAGTGGGCCTGACCAAAAGAAGGTGTCATAAAGGAGGATATTACTGTAGATACAAAATGAATTTTTACTAGGGGAATGAGAAGGATTACAAGCAAGCTTGCTGTCACTGGTAGAACAGGACAGCCCAGCTGCTCATTTGAATATCAGCCCAGTTCAAACATCCTAACAACTTCAAGAGGAAGGCACACTAACATGGAATAAGATGGGGTATCCAGAAAAGTACGTTCTAGTGTTTAAAGCACTGGTCTGACCAGACTGGGGTGTACACTCATTTCCCCACTCTGCCATGGCCTCCATATGCAATTTTGGGGAAAAGAACTTAGTCCTCCATCATAGAAAGGGAAGGCAAAAGAATGCAGAAAACAGTAACTCACAATGAACACTGCAGGTGTAACAGACTGCAAATTATTCAGATAATGCACTAAAGCAGGAAGCAACACCAGGGAGATGCCACTGTTATACTTACCTCTCCCGGAGCTCTTTCATAGCTGGTGTTAAGTAGCTGGCTGTTACCAAGTTCACTTTGTTGTCAATACATTTCTTAGCAACCAAAGGATGTGCTGAATAAGGCAGCAAACTACAAACAAAAGAGAATTATGCAACATCAAAATCCAACCAGTTACTTAGGTTGTCACTGGAAAGACACTCAATGCAAATGTTTTTTGTATGCCTACAAAAGAGCTCAAGTAAATGCAACAGCCCTACCTGCCTTGCCCTGAGCAGTTTCATATCTACATAAGTGAAATGCTACCCTATCAGAAATGCATTACTGTGTGCACTTGGAACAGAGTGCAGGACAATATGGGAGTCATTCTTTAGACAGCACCTTCTGTCACACTTTGTAAAAAACAAAACACTGACCTATTTTCAAGGCCACCTTCTAAACTGGCGTGTTGGAGGTTTAGAAGATGCCAAGCTGTAAATCCATCCTTGAGAAAGCTTGCATTATAGTGATCTTGCTGAAGTACTTTGTGAAAAGCATGCTCTACACGGAAAGGAAGCAGCAGTCATGACATCCGTGGCAAAAGGGACAAAATGACAAGGACTGTGAAGTCATTTCCTCCCCTCTTTCAATACCTGGGAAGAGATCCTTCTTAATGGAGAAATGACCAAGATGTCAGAATTTTGCTTCCTCTTGCAAACATGCCAATTTGATCCCAGGAACACATACACTGGTGGACACAACTAGTCCCTCACACTAAGAAGGCTGTCCATGTAATTGGCGAACACTTCTAAAGAGATGCTGCAGTCAAAACCCCTTTGAAAGTCTTGATGCCCTGCTATGTGAGAAGGCAGTGGCCAGATACAACTATTTACATACATAACTATGATTCCAGTTCTTTGGCATTAAAAAAAGTTAGTATGTTGATTTAGGCCAGTGAACTAGGAGAAAGAAGCAGCATGACTTAAGTTTGACCCTATCGTGTGTTACACACAATTCTGACCTGATCACAAGGTCGTGTTTCTTCACCAAAGAGGACAGCTTTTCCTCATGCTTAATGACGTCCACATGAACTGAAGTAATATTGTCATATTTTTCTGTCAGTTGTTCAAGTTGTTCCTTCGTGACAGATGCTGTATTAAAAGTAAAACACATCAACTGTTACCTAAACATAAAAGTAATTACAGAGCACTCCCAGGTACAACTGTGCTTCCTTAAGAGAAACAGTTTCATGGATGTTTTCCTTCACTAACAGTTGAAAAGAAATCAGGCATAAAGCACCTTACTTCCCTCAAAGTAGTCAACTTTATTATAAATTGCCAGTGTCAAGCCATAGCAGCTATAACTCAACAAGGAGCTACAAAGAATACTTACTCTCAGAAGTAAAGAACCTGATGAAAACCAACCATTTTCAAGTAGTGTGACAATTTATCTTGAGACTGAAAGTATTTTAGGTCACTATGCAGTACATATTTTCTCCTGATTTTAAAAATGGTAACTTTAACCTGGCCAAATAAATGCAGAGGTGGAGTATTCAACCAGTTTTTGATGGTAGTAGCTATTTCTGCAAAAGCACAGACTACTTCACTGAAATGCAAGAAGCTGACTAGAAGTCCAGGAGGGTAAAAAGTCCAAAGAGGAAAATGGGATTTTCTTTTTCAGGCTGTGCTTGCTTTAAGTGAGACAGGAAAACCCTAACTAGTTTTAAGGCCTTGATGAACATGCAGGTTCAAGACAACTAACTAACAGACTTAATAAACAAGCATGTGTCCAGAAAACTTACCCCATCCCTCACTCCACATAGCCATACATTTATGGATAAATCTGGTTTTAAAAAAAAAATTTTCAAAACTGTTTTAGGACATTTTAACTGGAATTCCTATTTATAATCAAGAACAGCTTAATAGCTTAAAACAAAACCAAATCACATCATTCACCATTTTTAACATAACAAAGATAAAAACATTAAGCTTTTTCTTAGCTCAAATATGATTAAAAGGCCCAGATTCAATCTGATTGGTTTCAATATTTGCCTATGGCTTAGTCCTACCAAACCTGCATGTGCTAATATTATCCCTAAAAGGAAGAAATCCAGACTCTGCCTGCTTCCATTTGTTCCTTCCAATTATCTTCCTCATACTGCCATCAGCACTTGCCATTAAAAGAAAAGCAGAACTGAAAGAGAGATCCTGGTTAAAGCAACCAGTATTTGCCACGTCTGACACCGTCTCCTGTCTTGGCTCACCATGCTGCCAATACAAGGATGACAATGGGAACACAGCCAGAACAAAAGAGCAGGCAATGAAGGCGGCAGGTGGGGCACAGGCTTACAGAGAATTAAAAGCATCTGTGCCTCTAACTTAGGACCTTATTTCCTTACAGCCTTTCCAAAGTCAATGGAAATAAACACTGTCAGAGGGTGATTCTCTATACCCTACTAATCAACTTATGCTGACAGAAAAGAGCTAGGCAAAATCACCTACAAATATGAGCTAAAAAGGAACTGATTACATGAATGCTTCCCAATTAAGACCTTTGTCATTTGTATTTAAAGTGGTGTAGCCTAACCGTAAAGAAGCAAATGTGACACTGCGGTGTGCCTTTTACGCTTTCTTCATCCATCTACCGTCAAATACTTGATAAGTAATATCTTTGTGTCTCTTTCCTTCTCAGGTCTTTTTTGTGTGTGTGCTTGTACAAATTGCATGGTTTTAAGATAGCCAGGTAACCGGCACCTGGTGTTTGCTCTGTGCTTGGCAAAACACATTTTCCAGTTCACCTGCTTTCCCTGACTGCTACTATACTGCAGGGACTAGATGATGCCTCCGTACTGATGAGGGGATGGACACTGCACATAGCTGTAATCCTTCCTGTTCACAGCATCAGGAAGTGAACTATGCTAATAGGTGCAGTTTCCTTGGGGTTCTTCTCTTCTTCCTAGTAAATATTCTCCCAGGGGTTAAATGGTTATTACCGCAAAAGGTAGCAAAAGCAGGCAAGCATGAAAATAACATGAGAAGATAATAAACCAAAGCAACAACAACAATAAAACACAAATCAACAGAAATACAAAAGTAAGTTTTAAAGAAAACCACTTCCCAGCAAAGTCACCTGCAGGCAATACAGCCTGGGATTTAAACTTGAAATCACAGAATCAGGGTAAAGTCATCGTTGAGGGTACAGAAAAGTGTTTTTGAGATGCCCAGCCTGAAGCATGCTACAGATAAAACCAGAAGAGGAATGATCAAGCAGGCATGTGGGGCTAATGAAAAGGTCAGAGTCTGAAGGTTTACCACCATAGTACTGGTTATAACAAGAGCAGAGGTGTCACCCATACATGTCCATTTCATGTCCATGAAAACAATTTCATCTTCTTGCGTGAGGCTGAAAACACAAGCCAATCACCAACAAAAGTAACTGACTACCTACAAAATCAATCCCAACACCAAAGCAGGTTACAAGGAAAAATACTTCTAAATTCCCTATAGGTTATACATGCAAATGGTAAAATTTTAATTTGGCTATGTCATTTTCAAATCAATTATATAAACTCAAAATGCTCACAAAGCTACAAAATCCTGTTCTGCAGTGCATAACAACAAAAATTTTCTTTATCTGTTCTCAGAACCAGATCTATTTATTGCTTTTGAGAAAGGTTCTGCCATGCTAGCAGGTTTAAATAAGATATAATTTTTCAATGAAAAACAAGCAAAGTCTTACATACCGACTGTGATGTCAACATTGGAATCTCGAGTGAGATACTCAATTACAGGGCCAGAAACATAGCCAGATCCAAGCAATAAAACCCTCTTTTTATTATCCATCTTCAGCATCTGAGTGTATTCCCTAGGAGGTGTTACAGGCAAAATTAAAAAACACACAGAAGAAGGAAACTGTAAGCTGCTAAAACTAACAAAGTATGTTTTAGTAAGTCTAAAAACCAAGAGCTCTATTCAGACCAAGAGTCAAGTTCCTGGCTATCTAACCCAAGACTGTGTAGTACTGCTTCCATTCTTCTGCTGCAGAACTTCTAGTTTCTTTTCTCCAAATCCATCAACATCTCCACTGCTTCTCCAATTGCTACTAGCTGTTCAACAGATTTTTGCTCAATTGTCACTATATTTTTCCCAATGGCCAAATTACTGTAACCAGACCACTTGAGGACCTGCAAGCTGTCTATGTCATCCTGGGCTGTCAGAAAGGGATTCAGGCTCCCTTTTAACTGTTAAAGTACACAAAACCATACTGGTGAAAGCATAATTTAGGTAAGTTATAATAAGTTCATATTAATCCACCATAGAAACACAATAGTCAATAAAAGTTAATGCCTAATTAAGAAATCCTGTTTGCAGACAAGAACTCATTTGATTTTTTTAAAAGTTAAATCATGATTTAATCCTTTCACAGAAAGCCTCCTAAGCCCATCATATCCTTTCATATGACAAACTTAAGGACCTTCCTCCTCCTCCTATTGATCCTAATAAAACATCTTCCACAGCTACACCCTCATGGACAAAGGAAAATAAGGAATTCCTCTCCACCCTTTACTTATAGGGAGCAGCAACGGTATACAGGAGCTTGGAGCAACAACGTTGACAAAGGGGATACTTTCTATATGAAAGAATGCTGGATTTTGCAATCAAACTTCTTATACTTATTAAAAATTTTCGCAGTCAGAGGTCAGACTTGAATCAAACACAGCATGTCTGCCCTAGGACAGGCTGCCAAATGACCCACCAAGATTGGCAAAAATATACACATAAAAATACAAAACAAACAAAATCACAAAAATAAACCCTCCCAAAAACCAGATCATTGTGCTGTGTGAGGTATTCCTCAGAAAATTTGTTGCTGAGGAACTGTTGTTACTGCGACAGCTTCTTGAAGTGGTCTGTCAAACAGCACATGACAAAATCACTGTGAGCTAAGTCTTTGAGAGGCAAACTGCATGTTACTTGGGGTGGAAAATGCACTTGTTCATCATGCAGAAGTTCATAACCAGAACTCCCAAAGTTCCCCAAGGAAAGTGGAGACGTTTGGCATGCAAAAGCCAACATACTATGCTTTTAGTGCAGAGTGCACGCAGTGCTTGTGGTCAGACCAATCTCAACTTTTACATGATGTAAGGTGAAGCTGGCACTGACCGTGCCACTGACTAAAGCTTTAGCTACAGGAATATAATGAAGTCTGAGAGTCTCACAGAGGCTCCTGAATACATCCAGTCAGAACAATGCTATAGAGCACAGCACTTGAGCCATACTAGAGGAAACTAGGATTCAAGGCATAGTACAGAGCCTTTTCCTTTCAAAGGACTCTATGTCATATCCATTTCAAAAAGGTGAGGAGTAACAGAATAATAATGGCATGTGGCTGTTTTCTGTCAGTCTTCATAACATAAGAAAAAGAAAAATTATAACTTCCTGAACTTCATCATAAGTTACTAACAATGTATGTTAATGATTTAAGCAATGTGCATGAAGAAAGAAGAAATACCAAGCTAGGAGACATTTAGACACAGTGCAATATAGCAGTATTCCACAAAAACACAGGAGTGAATAAATGCAAAGGGGGAGGTAGAATGCAGACATTTTTTTAACATCCTGAACTAAATAAACTTTAAGAAGTTTATTACCTGCTCTCCCTCAGTTTCTGGATATATTCATATTTAGCTGTCAGTGAACCATTGGATGCAATCACGGCCTAGAAATAAATGAAAAAACAAAAATAAACCCTGAGGCTTTTTTGTACCTGTATGATTTACAGCAGAGGAAGACAGAGTGACAAACTGCAAAACTTACATCTCGAACAACAGCTGAGTAATTCTGTCTCTCAAGAGGTTCTGAGCCTTCCGATAACAGCTGTGGAGATAAGTTATTTCAAATCAGGTCATTTCATTTCCCCTAAATTTTCCTCAGAGTAAAACATCAAGATTTTAAGCAACATTTAAATGCAGTCAACAATACCAATATTTTGTAGATCTGAAATTCCTGTGGCCCTGATCAGTGTCATTTAACTTCTATGAAAATACAGGAATTCAAACAGCAGTCTGATTGTGAACAACTGTTGAGTGCCCCAAGAAAATCAGATTTAGACATCTACTGTATAGTTCAGGAACAACGAACTACCTGCCAGAGCCTGTTTCCTGCCTATACCGTGTTCTTGACAAATCCCTTAGACATCCAGATCACTAATGTCTCATTCACATATTGCTTTTTGAAAGTATTGCCTCAAGATTCAGAAAGCTTTATTTTTCCTATTTCTTTTTCTTGAAGTACAAAGGCAGTTATGTTCTACAGCAGATTTCTTTTGATGTATACAGGAGACCAGAAAAGCAACAAACAAACAGACCAAAGTCTGAGCCTTTTACCTTCTCAATGGACACATTAGACCTTACCATCTCTTCAATATATGGGAAAAGCATATCGCCAAAGTACTCAGTTGCTTCTATAGGAAGCTGAGCTGGCAGATTGTCAATGGAACACATCAGAATCCCAGAGCCTTCCACACTGAAAGAGAGAACATGGCTCTTCTAAACTACTTCTCCTTGGTACCTGAAAGGTATCACTTTTCACAAGTGCTTTAAACACATGATTTTTCAATATAATATTTCACCGAAAAATTACAGAGGAAAGCAATAAAATTTAAAGGCTTTCCCACCTGTCATGAATAATATGCTGGTCAGCATCATACATACAAAATGGACTGTCAATTGTTGTACATTCAGTCATAAATTCTATAGATCCTCCAGTGTCTGCTGAAATATCACATATTGCCAGAAGCCTAAAGCAATTAAACAAAAAAAGACAAAGGAATAGAGCATTATCCAAATTACTAAGAAATATAGGTATAAAAGATCACAAGTGAAAAGGAAATATAAGAAATGTGAGAAAATATACCATACTTGTAGTTTCATTCATCTTAACCAATTTAGAAGTCAGAGTAATATGAACAGTAACATCCAGAAAGGTAATGGAAATCTGGTTGTGAGGTTTCCATTCACATCAAAAGGATCCATATTTCACGTGTAACTTGTCAAAGACCATGAGAATCCACTTATCCATCATTTTTTCTCTGTTATCCATGTGCTGCCAACACCTCCCATTTGTTATACAATTACCAATTCCCCTGAGCTATCACTGAGCCGTCCTGCACTAGAATAACTTCACCATCACAAAGGGAAACCTAAAGCAGCTACCTCCTTTCAGTTCACAGAGAGCTGGCACAGGTGGAGTATTCATTAGCCTAAGTCACAACCTCTGGCTCCACTCAAGGTTAACACTTAAATTCTTTATTTTTCATAGGAGAGAAAGAAAGGTGTAAAGAGTGGACAGAGAAGAGACAAAGACCTGCTTCCTCATCAGCATATCCTGTGTCATATCCTCCCAAAATCCATTGCCAGGCCAGTCTTCCAGAGAACTATTACACAGGACTACTAGGGAAAGGGTAGCTCCCACCCACACTGAAAGGAGACTAACCCTGGATTTGCACTTCACGTTCCATCCTTAAAGTTATTAAGGATTGTGAAGCATTTCCACTACCTGCTGCAGAAACCAGAGATGTGAATGAACAGCTACCAAAGTTGTACAAGTCAAATGGTGGGGTAGGAAGAACTTAAACAACAACCTCTGCTCAGGCATAGAAACTTCTAGCAATAATAGTGTAGTAGGTACATTTCCCAGATATGACACCATTTGCGTTGGATTTGGCACAAGGATCATTGGCACAACTACCTTTGCAGAAAGACAGCCAATACCAGTCAATCATTTATACTGTGACATTTTCAAAAACTCCAAACTGTAAAACAAGACTGCAAAGCACAGAAGAACAAAAGCAGACTCAACGTGGTACTGTTCAACATGCAAGAGGAACAACATAAGAAATGAAATCATTTGGTAACATTGTGGTGAAACTGCCTAGTATAACAACCTAATCATGATGCTGCAGAATTGTTAGGAGTGAACTGAGATGTCTTACTTGTGTGGTAACTCAGGACAGCCCTCTATGGTAGCAGCAGCAGATTTAACTGGCACCAGCAGCTTCTGAGCATCCTGTCGACTTAACAAGCGAGGAGTGTGTTGCTCCCAGTATATGCCATTAATTAAACAAGTTGTGTAGGGTGCAATCTGCAATGAAAGTTAGATGCCTGATGTTCTTATCTAGTATTTTAAGTTGAAAGCACCTGGGCTAGCGATTTAAATGAATGCTTTCTCATCAACAGATATGCAAAGGCGTAGTAACTACCAACAATCTGTGGAAAACATTTCATAAAAGAACAGAAGAGATGCTCACATCAGTATTAAAGCGAGAAGTGTAAAGTTCTGGATGTTTTTCATAGTCTACGGGATCATATAGTCCATCCTGTTTCCTTACAAGATGATGGTGACGACTTAACACTGTCCCATAGACTTTTCTGAGGTCTGAGGTTAAAAATAAATAAAAATAAAATAGCTGTAATACTTGGTCAAAAAGGGTTGCAGTGTTTTCCAAAACTTTATTGTTGCAGCATACCTCCAGATCTGGAAACTTCCTTTAACTCGTGTGGTTCCACAAACTCACATGGGAGGGCATTGAACATTTCTTGAGCACCCTGTAAACCATGAAGTAGGATTCAGAATGAGCAGAGCACACAAATGTAGTGTAACACTGTTCATTTGGTGTGTGAAAACAAATACAAAAATGCCATGCACAACAGTCCTGCCAGACAACATCTTCAGAGATGTACAAACTGTTTCACACATAGTCCCGCTTATCCAAAACAAAGCTGTCTGGGCTCTGTGTACAAGGAATTTACATCATTCCCCATGACTGCAGTTTGCCTGGCTCACAATACAATGCTTGGTTTATATTTCTGATAGCAGAGGTGGGAGGCCTCAACTCAGCCACAACAGGTGGTTTTGCTGCTGCTCTGAGGATCAGTTTCTCTTTAGGGAAGACCCCCTGAAGCCACTTCTCACCAACCAGGCTGTTCTAAAGGCAAAGAATGTCAAGACGACTTTCCCGATGACCTGTGATCACAGAACACAGGCTCATCAGACATGCCATCCTTTTGCTCAGAAGACACACATTTACACAGGCAGTGACTTCACTTTATAGCTGGATCCTAGTTAACTGATCTTTGCGGCCAAAACCAGGAGTAGGCTTTTTCCCTATGTTGTAGAAAAAAGTCTAAAGTCCCGCACTTGTAAGCCAAGTCAGTGCTATAAAAACAGACAAAACCTAGTAAGTATTAGAAAAAATAATTCTTCCCCCCCATACTTTAATGGGGTGATTCAACATACCTTGTGAGCCCAAAGTCAACAGAGGGTAGAGAAGGAGATAAAAATCATGCAGATGGGAGAGAGGAGCAGCAAGATTTAACCCATTTTTCATAGTAAAAAATTAGTGTGGTCAGCCTTGTCAAGCATGATCTCATCTTAAAGGCATTAGTTTAGGGTACTTAAAACTTCTTACTAGAAAAGGAATACCTGAAGTCCAAGCAAACAAAATGAAACTATCAATCCATTTAACCTGGTATGTATCAAACACCAAGAATTTATACTAAAATAATACAGCATTTCATCTTGAAGACAGAATTCTTACCTTAGAAACGTTACCAGTGCCTGTAAACACAAACGTTAAGGGTCCAACTGACTTTGGCATCAACCCGAGTGAAATTTCATACCCGGCATCCCGTACTGCCTGAACAGCCTGACTGCTATTCCTGTAGTTATGTGCCATCCCAATGTGCTGAAATCAAAGGCACAGAACCATCAAGCTATTTTCCATATTCAAATACAGGTGCAGATGCCCTAGGGTCATTTTGCTACAGAAAAATACATACATATATACTCTTACCATGAAGGGAGTGTGATGTCCCAAGGCTAAAAATCGTAATCCCAATCCATGCAGAATGTTGATCATTCCTATTGTTTAAAAAAAAAAAAAGAAAAGAAAAATTGTTAATTATGACTATACACAGTTAGAAACTTCAGAGACTGCCTGAAGTTTAAACTCATCCTGGATATTTTTGCCCATGTTTTAATATTAATACTTCGCTTCTAAAGAAAGTCTACGTAAAACGAAGGAAGGATAAATTCAATAGCAGGCTACAACCTTAAACCTACTCTTGGCCCACATTATGCATTTCAGCACCATTTAATACTCGGATATCCTTTCATGACATGCATCCACAAGACCAGATTCCAGAGAAGGAGATAATAAAGAGAGTCTCCTGAAGAAACAGAGTTAAAGTTCAGTAGAAAGCAATGAGAACCATGCCTCACAAAAATCAATGTAAACGAATAAGAGAGTGACAAACAGATGTCGTTCAAACTCGCAGGACCGACAGCAGCCTTTTCTCTGAAAAGCCTACTCAGTTCGTCTCTAGATATTTAGTATGCCCCATATTAGTTGAACAGACAAACAGGACTTCAAAACAACATAAAATAGTAGATTTGCCAGGAATCCACAGACTGTCTGACATGTAGTCTCATCAAAAGTAGGGAGCACAAAACAGAATGGAAAAAAGCTCTTAAAAGCATGAGTTAAAAATGCAGTTAAAAATGCATTGCAAGCCTCAACTTTCAGGAAACGCAGACAACCAGAAGTATTACGAGAAGTTACTTGTTGCAAGCCTGCCTTTACTTTATGCACTATACCTGCTACACCAGCCCACTTTCCAAAGGCCACAACTCGCATTCCTTTATGATCAACCATTTTTTCATAGTCAAACAGTCGAATTTCCTGAAAATACATAGCAAACTGAGTATTAAAATTTTCAGTGAATGCAGTCAGTGGCACGTTGCTCTCCTAGGAACTACCTTTTTATATGCCTTTGTCATCCTTTGTGATAGAGGCTGATGGGCATATATGAGAAGGCAAATAATTCGTAACAAGATTTAGGTATAAAAATAAAAACCTAAAGGTTGCACTGAATTATTGCTTTAGAGCCTCTGCATTGCCTGTGCACTCTTGGCACAGTTTCCCAACTCCAGCTGCTGGAGACTCTGCCAAGAGGCTGCTCATTTCTGAGTGAACTGGTTGCCTCCCTCTGTAACAACCAATACACGCTCTTGCTTAATAACTTTCCAACAAGCCTTTATGCTGACACAGCAAGAACTTCTCATGAGCACACCATGCTCACAACAAACCTGCCTTACGCACATCAACAGAGTACTACCACAAGCACAAGATCGTCTGAGCAAGAAATACTCAACTTCAGGAAAAGATACTGAAAACTGTCTTCATTAGCTATCTACAAATATGCACGCTGAAAGTAACCACACTAGGCAGTCAGCTTTTGATCACATTTCAGCATTAAGTTCAGTTTCCAACCAATGCTAACAGGCAGTTGTCTTCTCTATGACACAATTTACCTGTCTTAGAATTTCATCCAAAAGGGGCATATTTGCTTCTTGGGCTTTAATAGTGTGAGAGAAGAAGGCATAGTTCTTTTTAGGGATTAATTTGTCTTCTGGAGGTCTTTTCACACCTACTATCAGAGAAGCCTCGGAAATATCTTCTTGAATAATGCCACCTGCTTTGATGTAATCCTATGAAAGAGAAAAAAAACAAAGTAAATTTTTCTGAGTTTTTTTCATATTCAGATCTCAGCACATAAGCAACTAGAAGAGAGGACAAACAGATAATTCTCCAAAGCAGAAACAAGTTACTGCATGTGATACTTCATAAACCTCTTTATCAAAGGGATATTGAATATCAAACTGAACTTCCGTGCTAATATCCTATTATACAAGGGAAAAACATAATTATGTGTAAGTAAAATCCTTCATCTTAAATTCACAGACTACAAAAAGGGTATTTTACTACATTTAAAGTATTTTATAAAGTACTGCAGTAATGAACAGTCCTTTGTAATGTGTTGAAATACTTGGAAATAAGTTTAGAGAAATCAGACAAATTAATATGAAGACTGATGACATGTGATTTTATAAAATTGTATAAAATTAAGTCCAAGCTCAAAAGCAACATCCAAAAGAGTATTTTTCCATACCAAAATTTAGTTTTGTTCTCCCTTATTTTGGAAACTTATTAAAATTCTAGCTTTCAGTAACATACTTGTGTACCCGGAGTGACCTATGCTTTGTTGAAAAACAGCCCTGTGACTTAATTAATGTGATACATGAAAGTGATCACTAATTCCCTATTACATTTCCATTTTTATCTGTTAGCTCAGATACCTTACAGCAGAGTATTACTGCTGCTTACAGGAACTGTAAAAGCTCTCAGTCCTGAAGCTCACAGCAAAAAAGAAAAAAACAACCCAAAACAAAACTCTCTCCTCATTTTACATGAGGAATAGGATTGAAGCAGGAATGGGATTCACCAGATTCGTCCTTCCTCTTCTTTTTTTTTTAAATATGGTTATTGTTTATAATGTTGCCCCCATACAAATAGAAGAAATAAACACCAATGTTAAATGAATTATCAAGTTTCTACCTCAAAAGCACCTAGAATTTCTTCAGAAACAGATGAAAGGACAAGAAATCAATAAAAACAACTCAAAAGCCCACCAGTATGCCAACATTACATTAAAAGGCTAAACAAACTACTCCTTTTTCTTTCCACTAGGACACAATGACTCCTCATTTAACAGCAAAATTAATATGCTTTCTCATGTACATCCTTTGAATATTATTTTTCCTCCGCTATGGTTAAGAACTGAACTATGGGTTAGCTTACCTAACACAAAATGGGACCTTACCTTCTCATGGATGGCTCTCCGGTTTGACGGCTGCACCAAAACCTTGTATCCCATCTGTGTCAATTCCTTTACATGCTTTGGTGCTAGAGGTGCTCTTCTTTCCCAGGCATTAACATCTTCCCTCCTGATTGCCAGCACGGACTTACAACGATGCCTACACTTAGCATGATGGAACGCACACCTACCATTTATGTGACTAAAGGCTTGGAGCATGGTAAAGCCTGATGGCAGCAAAGACAAAGTAGTAAAATATACATATATATAAGTATGTTTCAAACATTGTTTGTACAAAACGTCTGGTCTCCTTTAACATCTGCTGTAAAACACAAACCAGATACTTTATACTCTAGTTACACCTTACTTTTGTGAGACATAGATTTCCCTGCTTGAGCAGGGAGGTAGGACTAGATGACCTCCAGTGGTCAGCTTCCAACCTCAACCCATTCTGTGACTCTCTGACTCTGTAAATTTACTTTCAGTGTACTTCGTTGCATCTCAGCTTGGTGGGGTGTCCTTACAGAAATAAATTTTTGTACTACTATAAGGGAAGGCTTTTAATATGTTCAGTGTACCAAGTTTTGACTTACACAGCTTAAAAAGGATGCTGGAAACTTAAAAATACCAATTAAATTCATCTGCCAGCATAACCATCCAAAGACCAAGCACTTACAAAAGTTTGCATCAAGATTAGTGAGAAGTTACAAAGGGACAGAAAGAAGGTATATCACAGGCAACAATGGAAGCAGTTCGTTAAAAGAGAAAGCCCAATATGTAAGACTAATGCAAAGTATTTTTAGATAATAATTCTTACTCAAGCCAAAAATGGAAGAATAGGACAACACCTTAACTATTGCTTAGCAGTCAGCACATGTGTGGCCAGGAGTGACAGGTTTTTTTTCCTAATCAAAATATTATGCAAAGTGGAAAAGCTTCATTAGGACTGATTTGCACTGCAGATGATTATCCCTGTATTTTCTCTCTCCTCTTCTTCACTCCCAGTGAAGCATACATGCCAATGCTCAGCTCTGCTGTGAATGGCAAATGCTATGCACTGGTCCAGCACCAAATACCTAAGAGCCTAAGGACTAGATATATTTATGTGATTAAAAGATGGGGATCTCAAAGAGAGAGGCTCCAAAAGTGTGAACTTTGTTTTCAAAGTAGTTTTAACTGATAGTTCCATGTATCTCTGTATCTGAATCACTTGGAAAATCTTGTTTGTCCTCATGTCCCAGTCTTGTAAAATACCTACATGCCTAAAGCATCAAGTATCAAGAGGTCCTGCTTAACTCCAAGCTTGCTTAAACAGAAAAACTAGCACGCAAAGTAAGGCACGAACAGAAGCACAGAGTCCTCTGCCTTAGCTCCAAGTCTGGTCTTCCTACCATCGCTAGATTTTCCCCCAGCAGAATTTACTGTCCAGAAATTGAAGTTGCTATTTTATGATACTGCTCTTCAGCACGCTAAGAGTGTTCTTAGAGAGTATGTTGGTACCTCTCAAAAACAGAGGAAGTCATGACACACAGTGTCACTATTACTGCACTCTAGAATATAATGATTAGAGCAGTTCATACCACTGCACTGTACCTCATACCCAAACCTGCAGGGAAAGAAAATTTTCCTCACACAGAAGAGTCCTACAAGAAGAACAATGCTGCTTTCAAAAGGCAGTGAGCTGCCCTGCACTTACAGCATGTGAGGGGGAATCAGGACAATAAACAAACACTCTGTGTGACCTCTGGCAGGCCAGAAGTTTGCACACATGACTCTTTGTGTGTGCTCAGGCTTAACCACAGAGATACTGATATCCCGTTGTAAAAGTGAAAGTAAGTTTAGAATACAAAGCCTGCAGAGATGGGAAACTCTCCCTGGCCTCCTCAACACACCAACCGAGGGAGCCGAATGGCACCGGTTCCTCATCACCCATGCTGGGGGGGGAGGTGCTGTTCCACACTGCTTTGAGCTTAGTTTTGAGGCTTAACAGCGCTGAGCAATATAGCAAAGGAAAAGTAAAATAACAAAAAATTAACAGCAATGCACTTGATTACAGCACACAACCTGAATATGATCCTATTTCTAGAGTGAGCTGAACATACTTACACGGGCAACTTGTGCCTCCACTTACT
>NW_009938787.1:0-6540 GCF_000696875.1 Nestor notabilis | reverse complement strand
TGGTTCTGGGCTCCTGCTCGGGCCGAGGGGCCCCGCGTCTCCCCAGCACCCCCCCTCCTCTGTGCGCCTCGCCGCCGGCACAGCCCTGAGGTGTTTTTTGACTCGCCGGCTGTTGGTAGTTGAAGCTCCGGCCCGGCTCCCTCCCCTCCGCAGCAAACCCTGTAGGAAAGTCATGGACCCCCAGCATCAGCCGGGTTGGAGAAGACCTTTAAGATCATCAGCTCCAGCCATTACCCAGCACTGCCAAGACCACCGCTAAACCGTGTCACTGGGGGCCTCATCTATTTGGGTTTCTGAACGCTTCCAGGGATGGTGACTCCACCACTGCCCTGGGCAGCCTGTTCCAACGCCTGAGCACCCTCCCTGTGAAGAAATTCCTCCTAATATCCAGTCTAAATCTCCCCTGGTGCAACTTGAGGCTGTTACCTCTTGTCCTGTCACTTGTTACTTAGAAGAGAGCAATCCCCACCTCACCACAGCCTCCTTTCAGGTAGCTGTAGAGACTGGTAAGGTCTCCCCTGAGCCTTCTCTTCTCCAGACTAAACAACCTGACTGGGCTTTCTTTCCTTCTCTTCCAAAGCAACACGGACTTCACTTTTTTTTCATGTAGCATCTTGACGTTATCTGAAGCTCTATGGAATGAAATGCCCAATTATTTTGTAAAGACTGTAGTTTAAGGTAGGATCAACACTTTGTATTACACTTTCACATACGATGCACTACTTTTAACTTCTAGCAAAACTGAGCTTGCTTTTTGGTAATGAAAGATGACATTAAAATGGCAATTTTTGTGTAGCATTCCTTTATTTTTCTGAATACTCAGAAATACTTTTTTTTTGTTATTCTATAGGGTTTTCCCAATAGAAAACCAGAAAAGATGATTGATATTAAGGCCTGGGCTGAATACATCGTGGAGTGGGCTGCTAAGGACCCATACGGCTTTCTTACTACAGTGATCTTGGCCCTTACACCATTGTTCATAATTAGTGCAGCGCTTTCATGGAAGCTTGCAAAAATGATTGAGGCCAGGGAGCGAGAGCAAAAGAAGAAACAGAAACGCCAAGAAAATATTGCAAAAGCCAAACGAACAAAGAAGGATTAAATGGGGAAAAAAGGTCTTCCTTGAGCAAAGAATCCACTTCCTAAATGAAATACTTACATGTTTTATGTTGTAACTGTCCTTTGATACTTGATCCTCTTATTGATGCAGGGAATTCAGTCCCTTCAGTGTATTTTTTTTCTGCTGCAATGATTTGTGTTAGTTTATCCAAATGACACTTGTTACAGTCATTTAATCTACTTGTTCTAGTCCAGGTTGCTTTTCTAAATTTACGTGTTAAATTAAAAAGAACAACATGTTGGGTGGCTCTGGACATAGATGATTTTTTTCCCTTAGCTGAGCTATTGCGTAAGCGTCTTAAAATTGTCAAATTATGGGGGAAATTATGAATGGTGAACTGGATTACAGAAAGGCAAGTTTTTGCATACCTTCAGCAGAGCTGTAGAGATGAGCTAGCACCAGTGTTCCTTAGCAGCACATGTTACGAATTTCCTCTAAGGACACTGCATATGGCCCTGCGGTTCATTCGACTCTCTGCACACAGAGGCTGTTGTAGTGTCTTTGATGGTGGGGCCAGTCTGCAAAAAGAACCTATCTTAGCTCTTCCTGAACTACCAGCCATCATCAGTATTTAAATTGAGCCCAAACTCTAGGAATCTGTCTGCTTCTTCTATCTACCTTCATTTGTCTTGAGCCACTCCTATGTTGTTTGACTTTCCCTAATGCTCACCTGAATACTCCACCTGTAACTGTTTTCTGCCTTCAAACACTTTTTATGCCTCAAAGAATAGCCATAAATGGGGTCAGAACAAAGGCCCAGGTGGCCGGGTGTTCTGTGGAGAGTACAGGAGGAGGATGTGCCAGTAGTTCTTCCTACTTGCTAACCTCCTGGCTACCTTTGGTCTAGGACCTTCTGAGTTCAGGAGGGATCTCTGCTGCTTTCCAGGTTGCAAAACGCTGCCATGCTGGAAGAAGTCCAGGTGGGGTTTGTGTTGTAAATACGCCAACATTATTTAAACTTAATTCAAATTAATGTTTTTCTAGCAAGCAATTAATTTTTCAAAGCCTAATTTTTTATTAAGTCTAGTTCTAAAAAGCTTGTGTCAGTCATAAATTTCTTAGATTTAGTGTATTTCTAAACAGCAGCACAGAGTTACGCTTTCTAGCAACTAGACCTTCATTATGTTTAAAAATAAAACCTTAAAATAATACTGTTGTTCAAAAGAGACAACCTACAGAGCTGGTGGATATCAAGAGGGATTAGAAATGGGAAGTCTTAACTGAATGAAGTGAATGTGAAGTACTGTGTCTCCCCTTTTAGTTTTGTTGGTCAAAGCAAGCGTTATTAGAATGTGGCATTTCAGCATTTTATAAACACATGGGATTAAGTCTCCACATTTTGTATCAAGTGTTGTC
Source organism: Nestor notabilis (assembly GCF_000696875.1). Classification (NCBI taxonomy): domain Eukaryota; kingdom Metazoa; phylum Chordata; class Aves; order Psittaciformes; family Psittacidae; genus Nestor; species Nestor notabilis. Next base: position 4,064 of record NW_009938787.1, on the reverse strand, counting down.
AAATGTGTACCTGTTCCATCTTTGATACATACTAGCTTAAAACACATGGAGGAGAACTTCTGAAGGATGCACTGCACAAATAAATTTGATACTTTTTTCAAAAAATTGGATGGTCTTTATTTTGACTTGAAGTTTCAAGCATCATCTCTAAGGCAAATAATCTGCACATTCTATGTATCTAAACTATGTCCAAATACATGTAGTAATTTAGGGAAATCCTTGCGTACACGAAGAATAAATAAAAACTACTTTTTCATGACAGTCCCTTGTCCCAACCCCTGTGTTATTTTCCAGCAACTTTATACCAAGTGCTTTTAATGTCCATTATGGTAGTTATATGTAGTTTAATTCAGCCTGATTTTATCCTTTGCTTACTGCTGTCTCAAATCAAACATTCGAATATGTTGGTTGTTTTCTGGAGTTACAAGAATATCTGTAAGATTAATACAGTGTGCATAGTCAGTGTGGTGTCAAAGTGATTCCTGTCAATGAGATCAACTTTTCTGTCCACTTGCCAGAGGAAAGCACACTGGCACTGCCAAGGGAATTAGCAAACATTTTGAAAAACTATCTCAAACTGATGCCTAGGCTTGGGAAAATTTTAAGTGTACTCATCAACTCAAATTAATTACATCAAAACCAATTTTAAATAATTCTACATTGTTTTTTCCTTGAAGACTCATCTATTTTTAAGAAAATAAAGTTAGCTATAAAGCCTGCTATGATTTCAAAAGTAACTGATGAACAGCAACTGTTGAAAACAAATTTACATAGTATCACAATGCTGCTTTTCACTAAACCCAAAAACTTTCCAGTAGTTTGTCATGATTAAGCCTATGTGAACAGTTCTGCAAACATAAATGAAACTGCTTTAATACTACTTTATTGCAGACTTACATATACCAGTTGTTTATGTTTGTGTTAAACTTTTATCCATTAGCAGTATCTGTACATTACAATTGTTTACTTATTACGACTACTATCACTGCTTGGTGGCATCCAGGAGCCCGGCTGAAAGGTATTTGCGGTGCTGGCTGGATCTTGTGAAGGCTCCTTCTTTCCATAGTAAGGGGCAGACGCGTGGCCTTTAATGCGAGTATGAGCTGGTTCAGCAACAAGTCCCTCCTTGTATCCCTGAGCCTGAAGCAGCTTATCCTTTTCAGATGCATCTTTGATTTTCTGTTTCATTTCTTCTCTGTAACTTTCATTCCTAAGGATCTCCTAATAACACAACAGAAAGATAACTGGATACATCAGAAGTAAGTGCGATACACAAAGTTGGAATAAAAACTCTTTAAACAGTCCTTTTCTTAATTTTATAGTCCAAATATTCAGGTATGTAGGTAAAACAAACTGTTGCAAAATTAACTGGTTTTCAATATCAGTCCTGGTTTAGAATATTCTTAATGTTTTGGTCATGTTGTTGAAGTGAAACTGCACTGTAGTATCCCAGTTTCAATATTGAACCAAAAAGGAAAAGATACCCAGTAATCAACAAGTGTGAAAATGCATTACAAAAAAGGCTACCTTTTACATTGTTTTCTATATAGAACTTGCTACTATATAGCTATTTATCACTTGCATCTCTTCTGTAGCTCATTATGCCTTTGACTTCAGGTATCTGTGTACCAGGGTGCAGTTTTGGGAGAAACAGATGTTCAATCTTGACTCTAAGCTGAAGCCATGCAAGAAATAAAAAAAACAAAAACAAACCCAACCTAAATAAAAAATAAACAAAAAAAAGCACTAGGACAGAACTGAAACTACTGAGATGGTGTCAGGAGGAAAAATAGGGGGAGAGCATAAAAATCCCTGAGGGAAACCCTGCTCCGAGTTCAGAAGACAGCTCAACAAGGCCGAGCACCAGCATGGTCCAAGCAGCAGAGGAGGACAACATGCCCCCAGCTGCCCAGCTGATGACTGCCTGGCCAGCAAAGGTGAATGGTGAGTTATGATGAGGACACTAAGCACAACACTCCTTAAGGTGACTCTGCTAACACTAGGCATCTACCAGGTACACTAGCTAAAATGAATGCAGTGCATTCATAACAGGTGCAAAATCTTACCTACTGCCTCTGCACAGGTAAAAATCAAACAAAAATGATCTAGTTTTAGCATTTTACCTCCACCCCTAATAAACTGAAGCAACTGTATGATGCATGATCCTACTTCAAGGCCAGAAAACCCACCCAGAACATGTATGCAGAGAAAGCTCGTACAGCTTGCTGATTCAACTTCACGAAGCTCTGTACTGAAAGATGGCTGGGTTCAGGTTAAAGCTGGAAATTCACTAATAAAGATGACCTGAACTGGGATTGGCTTCTTGCACTGAGAAATGCTGAGGCTGAGTTGAAGCAACGGCAATTACTGGCTTGTTCACTGGTATAATAGAAAAACAACTGCTAGTAGACCTTGCCATCTTGTTCAGAGGAAAACACAAAGAACTCCCAAAGTAAACATAAAAAGCCTTGAAAAATACTGATGTTTGGTTTCTATTTGTTTGTTAGCATACGTTTCTTATTACAAGGATGTTTTGCAAATTTTGCTAACAAGACTTCTCTGTGCTTTTCTTAGGGCAGATAGTGAAAAGTATTCTAAACAAAAGCAGACAGGTGATATGCATATTTATAACACTTTGAGCCCAAATACAACTTGACTGTAACCAACACCATTCAACAAGGAAGCTGCTAGTATCCACATTTAGACTGGGATACAGGAGGAAAAAGGCTGAATGCTTTGGAAGAGCTAAGGAGAAACCAGACCAGTACCATGACATTATTTTAAAAAGGGCATTAAAATACATATGATATTGCCAAGAGCTGACAAAGCAAGTATGTGAACATTTAAGAACGTTTTTAAAGGCAGTATTTAAAGAAAACCTTGTCTTAGAGATACTAAAACTAACATATTTTTCTTAGTCCATAATTGCCTCTACCAAATTGCTTCTTAAATTCACAGATGCGCAGAGCAGAGGCAAAACACTTCACACACCTGTTCAGCATGAAAATACACAAGTAGCACACAAAAGATTTTGCAAACTGAAAGGGAGGCAGGGGGAAGGAACAAAATTCTGCCACACTCAAAGATACTGCCAAGTGTAACAAAGTCAAATTTTCAACAGTCAGTGTAGCAAAGCCTCATTATAACATTTCTTCATTCCATCCTTATTTACTACATGGCTGTATAAATCTACCATGACCTTTCAAGGGGATTTCTCCTGATTTCAAGGTGATTACTCCTATGGTGCTCTAATTACCCCACTACTAAGAAATAGGGGTGCATACCTTTGTGGTACCTGACAACTGCACCATAGTATCTGCTAAAAGAGCATGAAATGATTTATTAAAGCACAAATGTAATTCACTTACTAACTAGCTAGTAAACAGCTACTTACTAACTTCAGATATTTTCCAGTGATTTAACAGTTATCTTAATCAGGTAATAGCAGCTGTAACTAACTCAGATAATGCAGTTGTAACTAAACTCCAAATGCTCCAAGTCCATAGAATCATAGAACAGTTAGGGTTGGAAAGGACCTTAAGATCATCTAGTTCCACCCCCCCTGCCATGAGCACGGACACCTCACGCTAAATTATGTCGCCCAAGGCTCTGTCCAACCTGGTGTTGAACACCGCCAGGGTTGGAGCATTCACAGCTTCCTTGGGCAGCCCATTCCAGTGCCTCACCACCCTCCCTCTAAAGAACTTCTGCCTTATATCTAACCTAAACTTCCCCTGTTCAAGTTTAAACCCATTACCCCTTGTCCTACCACTACAGTCCCTAATGAAGAGTTCCTCCCCAACATCCTTGTAGGCCCCCATCAGATACTGGAAGGCTGCTATGAGGTCTCCACGCAGCCTTCTCTTTTCCAGGCTGAACAGCCCCAACTTTCTCAGCCTGTCTTCATACGGGAGGTGCTCCAGTCCTCTTATCATCCTCGTGGCCCTCCTCTGGACTTGCTCCAACAGCTCTATGTCCTTTTTATGCTGAGGACACCAGAACTGTACACAATACTCTAAGTGAGGTCTCACTCGGAGAGCAGAGCAGAGGGGCAGGATCACCTC
>NW_009938786.1:25767-44127 GCF_000696875.1 Nestor notabilis | reverse complement strand
GACAAATCATGGCAACGTGCTGGGGCTTTGCTTGGCCTGCTCCTGCAGGTCAACACTATGCCTACACTCAACACTATCCACCATTCTGGGAGGGATATTCCAATTTTCCTCCTACACAGATGCTTTCAGGAACCTTGTTTAGCTCATTATTGGCTTCTTCCCTGGATGCACATCCTCATTCCCATCAGGTACTTTTGCAACCCACAGAACAGTGAATTGCAGGTCAGCAGTCACATCTCCACCAGTGATGTGATCCTTCCTGTAGTGAGAATATTTCCTTCATAGTTTACTAGGTGCTTCACTTTTAATTATAGACTATGATCTCCCTAACTCAAGAATGACAAAATAATTTTCATCCACCTACTGAAGAGGAAGAAGGAGCTTCCATTGGCTTTAGACAAAGAGCTAAATTTGTGGGGCCCCTGATCACTTTGATCAACAGCAATTGTTTCCCTTATACCACTTCCTATCACTGAGAGAGTATTTTTTTCTATACATTTATATTATTAGGTGTCAGAAGTTCAGGTTTTAACATATTTTTACTATATAAAAACAAAACCAATTTCTGTGCCAGATTTTTAAATAATAACAATTAATCTATGTCATCCCTCCTTTATTTAAAACTGGATAGAAAATTATATCTGTCATGAAAATATTATTACTTAGTGAGCCATAATTCTCTTTCCCACCTCCAGTACATTTTGTTTGTTTGGGCAAAGTCTTCTACAGCAAGTCTGAGATATAAGAAATCATAACTAATAGTTGAGAATCAGAGCAGAGCATGTAAATCTAAACCGAATGTGCCATCCACAAAATCATACATGCTTTTTATGTACTATAATCTATTTGCAGGCTTCCTCCATCCCAGTCATCATAAGAGTACCTCCAGGATAAGTTATTTTTCAAACACACTTCTGCAGTCCATACTGGAGTTCTAAAAGTTTGTACAAAAATGAGTATTTTAAATCTCAGAAGGGCTTAACACCAAGGGTAGTTCTTCCTCCTTCAGCATTAGGAGACAGAAGTTTTCATCTGAAATATGAGTTGCTCATTCAATTTTGTGCATGTCAACCCTCTCCACCTCCTCCAGAAAAAAAACCACACACAAACAAAAAAAACTTTCTCTGTCCAAGTAACGTTTTCATCACGGCAATAATATTGAGGATAACATCTTGCATTTTTAGCTAGAAATCTCCAATTGCTTTATGAAGTAGAGAACTGAGGAAAAAATGTGCTTCATCTAGAAAAGAAGCTGGTGTTACCACTTCAAGGGATGTGGAAATGGGAGTCATACAGGCCATCGCTACTATAGCATCTCCCCTGCTAAATCTGTGCTGGCACAGATTTCACCTCAGTTTTGTTGTGAATGAATGCAGTCCTAAGCGGAAGGTAACTCTTCATATCTTCTAGTCTGTCCTAATCCTTTGTAATATACAGAAGCTTTCTAATTTTAAATACAAGTTTTTGGAACTGGCACATTTACTGGGATTTTCTTCTGCTTGATCACACCAGCACTTCCCCATGAAAACAAAGCACACAGTGGGTGATGATTATGATAGCTGATTAAAATAAGTAAACAGATTGGAGGACATTAAAGTTTTATGCATCCCTGCCATCTGCTTTCTCTTCACACTGTACATATTACTATACATATTGTACACAATTGATTTTGTTTCCACTTCGGTAGCAACAGGCACTGTGGCACACCGTCAGTGGCTTGAATAATTCACACCAGTGACTTCCATGACTGCTCTACATAGCTGCATGTCTGATATTCTGCTGTTTCTCATACAATTCTGGCATTAAACTCATCACAATTCATTTGAATAAAAACATCAAGAGGAAAATGAGAGCAGAAGAGAAGACACCTTTTCCAACACAGATAATAACTTGTTTGTATTCAAACTAGACCCATGCATGTAAGGACTTATTTTATTTACTGATGTAAAGTTATTAACAGCGGAATCAGACACATAAATGTAATCTTTTCACATGATTTCTAACTCTTAAATTGTACTTACAATAGATTAATACAGATTTTCTATGCAGTTTAGGAACAGCATACATAAGTCAGATAGATATCATCATGTTGCATAGGACTTGGTAAATAAACCCATCATAATGAAAACATTACCCTGCCTAAGGAAAAGAGCACTAGTTAGTAAGGAAACTACAATGGGACTCTTTATTAAGGGGCTGTGTAAGGGGCTGAACAAAAACAAACCTTCTTCTCTGATATTCAGACCTTTTTCATAATATCTAGCAATGCTGAAAAAAATAATCTAAACATATAAACTGCAAGTGCAAGAAAATTAGTAAGAAAGACAAATTTACAGGTAGACTAGGTATCAAGATTGTAAAATGGACTTTCCTGGTTCCAGCTCTTAACAGTTATTTTTCTTCCTAGTAGCTGATACAGTGCTGTGCTTTGGGTTTAGTCTGAGAATAATGCTGATAACACACCAATGTTTTAGTTATGGCTAAGTAATGCTTACCCCAATCAAGGAAGGGGCACAAGAAGCCAGGAGGGAGCAGAGACAGGACACCTGACCCAAACAAGCCAAAGGGGTATTCCATACCACAGCACATCATGCCCAGTATATAAACAGGTGGGACCAGAAGGGACCAGTCACTGCTCAGGTCAGGTTGGGTATTGATCAACAGGTGGTGAGCAATGGTATTGTGCATCACTTGTGTTTTCTGAGCTTTCTCTTTTTATTTTTTTCTTTATGTGTGTGTGTTTTGTTTCTTATTATCATTATTATTATTATTGGTATTCATTCTATTATCACTGTATTTTAGTTTACTTTAGTTATTAAACTGTTTTTATCTCAACCTGTGGGATTTACATTCTTTTGATTCTCTTCCCCATCCCACAGAGAGAAGGGTGTGTGTGAGCAAGCAGCAGTATTTGAAGTGTTTATACGATCTATAAACCTTATTTTCTTTTCACACTGATTTTCAGTCAAAGGATCATAGAACACCTGGTTGGAAGGGACCTCAAGGTTCATCTGGTCCAACCTTTCTTGGCAAAAGCACAGTCTAGACAAGATGGCCAGCACCCTGGCCAGCTGAATCTTAAATGTGTACAGTGTTGCGGAACCCACCACTTCCCTGGGAAGATTATTCCAGTGGTTGATTGTTCTCATGAAAAATTACAGTCAGAATCTCCCCAGGAGTAGCTTGTGCTACTTGGTTAGGAAGGTCCACAAGCTCACTGTCAGTTTTTTCTGTGACCATATAAACGTAACAGTGTTGACCCTTTAATCTGCTGGATAAATACCTCAGAATTCTGCATGAGTACATTCAAAGACAAAAAATATAATAACTACTCTTCTATGAACTCTGGAATGTTGAGAAATGAATAAATAAATGCTATTTTAATAAGTCGTAATATGTTTTTTTTTTCATTTAACATATTTGTAGATTCTTAATTGGAATTATTTACCCTGCTTGAGTAATTAATCAGATTAATAATTTTAACAAGGATTTATTGACTAGATTTTTATAATGTCTTGTTTGTAATCTACTTGAAAGAAATTAGCCTAATCATAGCTCATCTTTTATGAGGTATCAGGTCACTTTCATGCATGAATTAAAATGAATCTCAATACAGATTATTTCTACACTGACAAGCTCTCTATTCAGCCTCAGTTTATGGGCCTCTTGAAGCTCTGAATAGCAATCATTCCGGCAGATTGTGACAAAGCTCTCAGTCATCTTTTATTTAAAATATAGATGAGATTTGGGGTTTTGGAAGGATCTGAACTGTGCCAGTCAGTGAATTGTAAAAGGTTCAAAACCACTATAAAGTCAGATTCTAATAAATTTATTCTTTTTTAGCAAGTTTAACATCATAATCGGACTACCACGAAGAAAATTGTTATTAGAACAACCTATTTAATAGCTGACATCATAATATACTGCAGACATTGCAAAGCTTTATTTTTGTTTGTCACTCAAAGGTGGGGGTCTCTTAACAAAGTTTTTTACTTTCTTCCAAAAATGGGTCTTCAAGACCTCTCTGGCCTGCAATTATTTTCTGGGATTTGCAGAAAAGGGTTTCGCCCGAAGTTTTCAGGACTATTTTTCATTTTGTCAAAAAAAAAAAAAAAAGAAAAAAAAGAAAAATAATCACACAAATTTTTTATTCTTTGTTTAGTATCCAGATTTTTTTTTGAAAATTTACTAAAAGATAAAATATCTTGTATTTCAGAATAGGCCAAGTGACAACAAAGAAAGTTTATGAAGTCACATAATAGTTAAAATTTAGTACCTCTGCATTTTTCACTGTAGTTTTTATTGTGACAGAAAGGAAAAATAATTAAAAACCCCACTTGATCAAAGGCCTAGCAGTGATGTAGTAAATAGCCACTTCAAAACATCAAATGGATTATCTCACAGGAAGGTAGGAAAGTTTCGATGCCCATAATAAACATGTGAGATCCTACAGTCAGTGGGAACAGAAATGTCTTTAATATTTGTTACAGTACATCTTACTGTACTATTTCATGTTGCTTTTAGGTAGTCAAGACTATTTTTCTGGGCTTCTAAGTTATGGAAGCATAAGCTCTTGAGAACAAATAGTTTAATTGCAACATTTGGTGTTGGCTTTGGGTACCATACTGGCTATAACCCTCTTGAGTTATAAAGACTGCTCTTGCTTATGAAAACCACAAAGCCTCATCCTACTGAAGGATTCTCTTTGTCAGAAGTCAGAGAAGATTATTTGAAATTAGGATGTTTTTGCTAATATTTAACACTGATGGTTGGATTTGAGCAACATCTTGTTTTTGTTTTCAAGAGTGACCTCCGTTTGCTAAATGCTGAATCAGTCGGTGAAGTGTGTTAAGCCTTAGCAAGCTAAGCCTCCTAATAACAAACAGTGACACCACTGACTTGGAAGCAGCAGTAAAATGAGACCTGTGTTATGATTCACAGTTATTGAGACAGGAAAATGAAGAAAACACAGAATACTCCGTGGATGAATCTGGTGGGGGAGAATTAATTGGACAGACATGATGCACAAGCATGATTCTGCTTCAAAGGTCCCCTCTGACCCAAACAAGTGGAGGATGGGTTCAAGATTACAGTCCTTCCATCATCCTGATAAGGTGCAATATCTATACCCTGAGGCAGGAACAGCTAACACCTGCCTGAATTTACCTAAGTACATACAGAAATCTGTGAAACCAGTTGCATGGTTGAAAGGCAGCTAACCATTATATGATGGTAACACCCCACTTTCTGGGGAACAATACTTTGTGTCTGTGAGACTCATTAGTGTTTTGAGCCTTTAGCACTGGGCTGTGTCCACAGTGTAATGTTCAGCTCAGAATAAATTCCATATGTTCCATCCTGTACACAGCATTTTCCCTAAAATGCTGCTCACTGTATGGCAAGTGAGCAGAATTAAGCCCTAAGTAAATAGCAGAAAACAAGCTAGTTCTAGAAGATAGCCCACAGCATCTAAAACACCAGGCATCTTTTCTACTTTACAGAAACTTATGATTCTGCTAACCTTTTTTTCAAATGTGGAGAATCCACAGACTTTGTAGTGGGCAGAGAAGGAGGCAACCAGGAGAATGGCTCAGTCCATAGAAGTCTGCTTGTACCTTTACAAATATTTCATCAAAATTGCACTTCTAATTGGCCACACTGTGTTTGGTTTTGGATATACAAACATCAGTTCTGTATTTCTGCATGCTGTTCCAAGGAGGAAGGATCAAGCAGTTCTGGATTTGGCAGGGATGGGACAGTCTGGAGCATTCAGCACGCAGAAGAGGAGTGCTTGCCTGACTTTATCAGTAGTGCAACAACTTCATTGCTGTCTAATAGGGGCACAACAAACAGTAACTAAGAAACAACTGAGCACTGAGTGACCTGGTCCCAGCCACAAACAGCTTTTCTGTCTGTACTACAGATGATTAACTGTCCTATTTTTACTCAATCCTGTTTGCTAACTCACTAAGCCACAGACAGTTAACAGAAATTATTTTTTTCCTTTTTAAGCTACTGACTATGAGCTCATTATTTAGTGACAGCTGGACTCAGGAATGTACAAATGAATATATACCAACCCAGAATTTACGTGACCTATTTATTCAGATCTTGTAGCTTTAGGAAACTGCTTGCAACATGAGACTTGAAATAACTCAAGTTACTTAAACAACAATCCGCTGTCACTGAATTTAAGCACCTAAAGCAGGGTAAGGAGCAAAACTTTTTAGCAGACCAGGAAGAGAATGTACATAAAAGCCTAGCATGCTTCACTAAAGCAGGTGTATTATCTTCTTGTGATCTCTAAACACTACAAATGAACAAAGCTATGCCAGTTCTCAGAATCATAAACTGTAATTTGAAAATTAGCTTGTCTGCTTCAATTGCATTTTTCAAAATTAGAAGACAGCAGGGACAAAAAAATTTTATCATACAGTAAAAGCACTTTTTGTCTAGATCTTCGCTCAGTCCTTTCCTGCAGTTAGTTTTCCCCTCCATATTTTCCATTTAACAAATGGTGTGATCAAGCCACTATTTGCATCCTTGTACTCTCAAATTAGTATTTCTTCTGCTGTTGCTAAATATTCCCAGAAATTTTCATTGCAGACACTAATTTGTAGGAAAAAGTGCCCAGCACATTTCCTCATAATATAAGACCTAGAACTGCCACTTCCAGGTCTATTTTCATTACCACTCATATAACCTGTTAGAGAAATACAACATATAGAAGGCTGTGGTCTTACTGCCCTTACCATGGAGAAATGAGTTTGCATGTTGTTTGTCCTGCAACACTGTCACCGGGTGCCTAGCCCTACACTTGTGCACCTATGACCAGCACAAAGTTTGATCTAGAACATCCAAATGGTCACTCTCTATTTACAATCTCTGAAAAGCATTTTGGCTTAGGAAATAGAGCACAAAAAGATTAATTACTTGCTCAGGACTGAAAAATAAATCAGTGTGAAGAGCTGAGATTAAAGTTTTTCAAAGTCAGTTCTAATACAGTAAACAGATTTCTGTACTACTTTCAGACTTTGTTTCTCTTCTTCATCACTTTCTCTCACTCTAGTATTTTCAACAATACATTTGGCTTCTAATCTAAGGGATTTTCTTCCTTCAGATTTCTTCTGTGAGACTGACAATAAAAGCCATTCATCTTTAAAAAACTAACCATTGGAAAATTAACCAGTAGAAAATCTGAGACAAAACTGCATTTTACTTTAAGCTAAAGCATATAGTTTTCTTTTTTCTTTTTTTTTGCATAGTATTGAAGAATACTGAACTTTTTATTTGAAAGCATATTAACCAGTAAATTTTATAAAACATAAAATGTATAAAGGAGTAGCTGAACATTTGATACTCAGATATTTCACAACAGTAGTTCACAGGAACTATGACTGAAGTGCTGCATATCCCAGTGAACACCTCTGTAATTAGGTTTCATGGGTTTCTTCCTGAACTTTTTCTTTCCTGAGGAAGGGAGAGAGTTCTGGAATCCAAAATCAGATTTACAGACTACCAAGACAATGCCTCTTGTGTGAAGTGAATATTTTTAAAGAAATATTAAATTCTCATTTAAAAAAAAATAATTCTGTAAGATCAGGAAAGTCAGGTTGTCTAGTGATGACACTTATCCTCTTTTCTTCACTAGAACTCTGACAATCAGCAATAACCATTCTTGGTATTGAAAGTCTTCTAAGGAGAGGCTCTATCTTGACATTTGCACTTCTTTATTCCTGTAGAATTTTGAAGGTCATAACTCACCAAACAAGCAAACAAGCATTCATGCTGTCATGTCAAAACAGTCCCAACAGTGCATGTTTCTTAACCTTCCCACTCTTCCATACTTTCAGCTGAAGCTCTTCTTTGGTATATGAAATTATTTGTATTTTCATTTTCTAAATTCAGACATGTACTCCAGGAATAAGTTATTGGTCAACTGGAATAAAAATTACAATAACTTATGCTCCTATACCTGAGCATATATTCCTATACCTATAAATAAAAGGTAGCCTTGAACTGAAGTCAACTTCAGGAGAAACAGCCCAAGGTGATTCTTCTTGCCTCATATACAAGTTTACCTTATGCTCACCTCATACTATCACTCTGGTCCCGTTCTTATAATCCTGGAAGACATAAAAATACAAACTAAACCAAGATTTCAGGTTATTTATAGATATCCTATTTGCAGACTACACAAGGACACTAATCCAAGTTACTTAAGAGTTTGCCCTAATCTTGTACATGACAAAAACAGAACAAAAAAGCCCGAGCATGCTTTCTCCTCTAATTCAAATGAAATGTAAGTATCTATCATTATTTCAATTTTTAACATGATCATAAATTATATTTATAACACCTTCAGCATAAATGTGTAGATTTTGAAGAGAATATTCCTAGTTATTAGTGTTGTTGACAGCAAAATCTGTAACTGGATAAAGAATATTTTTTCAAGTGTACCAGGGTCATTGTAAGAAACCTTGAAGTAAGTAGTTAATCCAATCAACGTTCTCATACAAATGATTGTTGTCAGGTGACTGGAACTCACCTAGTTCTAGCAGCCGTGTAAAGAAGCATCCTTACACTAAACAAAAACAACAATTAAAATTGGGTTACTAATTTATTTCCTATTATTTGTATATGGATATATGTATATCCACATATGTAGTTCCTATTATTTGTATATGGATATTCACCATGAAGAAACAATACTGGTCAAACTCAGATGCTGGCTTAACAGGTTCCCTCTTTGGTAAAGCCCATCCCCTTGTTCCTACCAGAAGGCCATGGTGCTTCCAGCCTGGACTTTGCATGCTACAGGGGAGCTCCCATTGTCTTGTTCACTCAGTTTATTGGCTTCATTACTGTGGCTGCAAGACACCACACACTGTGCAACTGTGAAGAACATACGGCTTTTTGAGCATCTATTGTGCCACAGCTGGTCCCTTTACCCTGCTCTGATCCCTGCAACCTGTCTGGCTCATCTGATAAAACCTTCAGATGCTAAAGGTTCAGATTGCAAAGATCCATTTACTGGGTGTTTATATGTGACTTAGAGCCCAACAATCACATGTCTTATGTTGTTTTTCCTGTTCTGCCTGTCAGATGCTCAGGATTCTAAGCTTATAGGCAGCTTCTTTTAAGAACCTCTGCATGTCTGACCAAACTAATCTGGGAATCTTTTGCTCATGTACTCAGTTCTTCAGGATCTTAACCTTATTAGTTCTAGTTATTTATTTAACTGTTTCAACACATATATATATACGCACAGTTGGAGCATTTTGCATACATATGTACTTTTTCTTTATGAAGCCATGAAATTTTTAATAGAAAAAAAAGCCTTTAATAATGTTTCTTACTTACACTCATAAAGCTGATATCTCATTCTAATACTCTGGTAACATCTCCAAATTACAGCAATTTTAAATGTACCATTTGCAAATACTGTATCATTTGTTCATTTATTTCATGCCTTTTCTTTAGTAAATGTTTTTTAAATTTGATTATGAAGAACAACTTTTTCTTTTAAAAAAATTAAATTAAAAACTTAAAGAATTTAAATAAATCATATTTATAAAGCTAAAGTAATTTTGAAGATTTTAATTCTTGTACTAACTTGCTACATTTTTCATTTTTTTTTTTTTTAATGGAGATATTTCTGGGAAGTAGTCAATGGCTTAAATAAATAATCTCTGAAGTTATGGTTTAGAAGAGTTAGAGAATAGCAGACAAACAGGTAAAAGGTCATTCTAGATTTCAAGAAAGTCAGTGATTTTAATGGAGCTTGAATCTAGTTTTTAGAGTGAAAAATGAGGAATACCATTACAATCTTCAAAGGAATGAAGCTGTCACAGAAAAGAGCTCCCAGAATATTGAATTTCTTTATACTTAAATAATTCTACCAGTGTATTTCCAGTAAATTGAATAACTCCTCAGCACCTCTTAATGTATTCTGCACAAATTTCTAAATTGTCAAAGCTGAACTTATCACTACTTTTGACTATCTACATATCTGCTTTATACCTTCTGTATATGACATTTCATTTTTTAAAAATTCCAACTTCCCCAGTATAGACAGATGATAAGGGTGAACTACATAAGCTAGTGAAAGATGCCCTCTAAGTACTTATTTAGCCTGTGTGTGGCCGTATGTAAAAATATGGTTCTCTAACTGTTGCAATGACAATGTGCAAATTAATTAAAGTGTAACTATACAACTGAATTACAAAACTGAAATAGTAGGGTGGGCAAAACACGTACTTTATTTATGGATTCATACACTGACTATTTCAGCATTGTAATCAACAAATTTGTGAACATTATTCCTAACTAAGCTTTTAATATGCATAAGTCATAAGAAGTGGAGCATGTAATTCACAGAAACTAGGGCAAATATATTGGGTGTTGAAACTGCTGGCTTCCTTGGATGCTCTTCACTGGTTTGAAAATCCTGTGCTCAGAGAAGAGCTTCCCCTATGGTAGTTTTCTCAGTAGGTGGCTTAATTAAACTTCAACACAGAGCACTGGCTTGTTGGGCTCAGACTGCATGCTCGGCTTTTCCCAGAAGCTGTGGTAATTCCTGAAATGTCAAAACAGATTGTTTCAAGCAGGTCATAAAAATGTAACTTGTCAGTTTTTCTAAAGCTCCAGCTGCTGTGCACAACTTTCTGCCCACCCCAAAGACAGACAATTGTGTTTTGATTATTGTGTTAGTGGTGATGTATTCGTCGCCCAGCCTTGAGAACTACTAGATACAATGTTGGTTATTTGCATGTGGGGGAAGAATATTTTCTATAATAGCTTTGAGTAATGGCACTAAAACTTTAGTTCCGCGTAAACTCCAGTTCTTTTTAAGACTGCCTTACACCCTATCATGCTGAAATGCCCACCCACCTGAACTGATGGAGCTGTTGTTATTTGTTTCAATGGCTCCAAACTGTTGCATGTAAATATGTACCATTAATTTTTTCCTCTAAGACCTCAAGTCAACATTACATTTCGATAACATATTCATAAACTGTTCAGAAAACAAACTCTGCTTTGGAGGCAAGATGAAAAATTTGTTCAAAAATTAACCCCAAAGCCACAGCAAAAATAAAAATAATAGGTGTTATGTTGTACATATTTCAATCTCTCGAGTTCTTCTGATAATAGATTTTTTTATCAAACGAGTAGTTTAAGTTGTTTGAGTTCTAGGTAACATGAGAGTTAGATTCTCAACACATGTATTGTCAATTAGAGCAAGGATCCCCATATGATTTATAATGTGTATACAAAATAATTTTGTAGTCTTTTAAGGTCAGATACACTGTTTCTTGGAAACAAGGAAATGAAGGAGAGCAGAACCTATGAAAAATTCATCTTTAAATTAAAAAAGTAAGTATGTAAATATTTTATTCTGACAATTTGAGCAGAAAGATATATTTGAAACATAGAACTATCAGAAGTAGTTATCTGTTGGTGTGTAATTTCTCTCACATTGTATAACTGCCTGAATGTATTCTTTAGCTACATTTGACATGTAAGTAGTTAGTTCTTGATGAAACACTATTAGGAGTGAACTGTTAAGAACATGAAAATGTTCTTTCTAACAGCTTTCACTACCTGTGAAAGCATTCAGGAACAGTTTTATTACAAAATCTTTTTTTTACTAAATTACTTAAGGCTATTAGGTCAATATGGTATACAGAGACCAAAGTAATGGACAAAATACCTGTATTAAAATCAGTGCAGGCCTGATCTAAAATTGCTGGAAACAGTGTTTTAGAAAAGACTTGAGTAAGGATTTCTAACTAACAATTAATACCCCAGGGTATGAATTTCCTCCATCTCTGCAGTAAGATTATGACACAAGATCTGCACAACTTTCTTTCAGCCACGCAAGACATCTTTCTTCTGTCCTTTGTCCATAAGAAACTCCATGATTACTAGTAAGAAGGCATTGAAGTAACAAGAACTTATGGGACATCCCTGTTCTTAATTGCTTTAAAGTCATGGTTATTTTATTCATAATTTCACTTTAAAGTTTTTGATATTTATTTGTACTGCCTGTAGCCACTTTGTTCTATTTTACACAAACATACAGAAGTATAAAGTTATATGTGAAGTCCTTGTCCTTCGCTGTTATCGACTGCTTTGCATTAGACAAAATTTGTCTGTTTCCAGTCCACAGTTACAATGAAGCCATAAATGACAAATTAATTTGATCCAAAAAAAAGTGTACCCCAAAGAGAAAAATAAAAACTGAATATCTCCAATTTCACTTCCATTCTTTTAAAGTAAGCAGAAAAGTAAATTGGCCCCAAAATGAAGTTAAACCATCCTGCCTTTATACTTGTTGAAACCCTGGCTAGCTTTGTAGTCAAGACTCTATGACCACAGTGAGCAGTGAGACTTCCCAGTCCAGAGCTGCTTATTTACTGCAGTATCTTCCTTGGTTAGTTTTCTCAGCAAACAGAAACCAGTATTCTCAGTTGGACGGTTGAGAGTGAGTCTAATTTAAGTCACCTGAATCACCCTCTGGAGGACTCTATGTGTCTACACAGACATTAAAATAAATAAAGGGAGACTATGGATACATCTAAACATCTAAACAAAGCAAGGCCATGAACTGGTAGATGGTTCAAAGACTAAAAGGTCAGGGCTGCATTCACACTAAAAATGCTTGGCCCTGGGCCTTGGCTGGGCAGTAAATGGTACCTCCACTTATTACCACCATTGATAGCTATAACCACAATAATTATAACCATACAATAATTGTTGCTTTGTGAGCATTTTTCTTACTTTAGTAAGCCTGTGGTCCTAAGGAGGCTATGTTGAAGCCTATCAATGGGACATTATGGCCTGAACCTATACAAGAATGCCTACAGGATACTCTATCACCTGGAATAGTGGGTCTAAATCATACATGTATGAACTAAGAATTAAACAATGGAGACAATTATGGGTCTTTGTCTTGCGTGTTTGTTTTCTCCCTATTTTATTTCCTACAGTAAATGTAACCATCTGGCTAGTTCATGTGGCTGAATAAGCTGTCTGAAGTTGAGCATTATGAATGTTCCCCATATCTTTTTGGGTTTTATTTGTTTGGGGTTTTTTTTTATTTTTATTTTTTTTTTTTTAAATGTTTGATGATTAAATACTCTGTTCTGTCTTTGGTGAGAAATTGCTACCAGTTATCAACATTTCTAAACTGTCCAAAACATCCAAACAAGATAGATGTGTTCTGTATAGTGGATAAATATTTCATCTTTATTAATAATTCCTCATAGAAAGGTCCAAAAATCCAGTAGCAAAAAATAAACCCTTGGAAAGTTCTAGTTAGCAACAACTGAGCACAAAATTTCAATCGTATTCAATGTACTGCAGTTGTGCACAAGGACCTACATGAAAGTAAACCCACCTTGGGAAAAATACCTCTGTACTGAAAAGCAGAAACACAACCTCAGTTGCAGAGCAGTTGTAAGGAACCTGGCAAGATTATCTGTAAAATTTCCGTATCACCTGCTAAGTTTCCCTTTAAGCATTTCTATTTCCTGGAATGAATTTATTCCAAGTGTTCCTCTAATACCTGTTGCAGTTTCACTGATGACTACTTTCAACAATAATGAAAAAAAACCTTAAACCTCCTCAAGGTTAAAAAAAAGTCATACATTTTCACCAACCACTGCTGGGAAGTTTAGTTTCCATTTATTTAGTAAGAGAGTAAAAGCAAGGTCTTTTAGTGAATTGTGCCATCCTGTTAGGGAAAAAAGACAGTGACAGAAGAGAAGCTGGTATTTATTCATCCAGAGTCTGAGGTTTACTGCAGAGTCCAGTGGGATTTACCTCACCAATATCACATTTTTCACATCCTTAAAGGAATATAGGGAATCCTGCCTTTCCACTGTAACCTAGCATCTCTTCAACTCTCTAGGGCAGTGGCAGAAGTGGTAGAGAAAGCTTTATCACTAATAAAGGATATGGTCTCCTCCCTCTTCTCCTCACTTGCCCAACATGCCAAGCAGTAAAGCAGGTACTAACACAGAATCCAGTAGTAAAGTACAATCAGATAGGATCATTCAACACATATCTCTGAATCTGCATTGTAAACTTTTCTTATTATCCTTCTCACTGACATTTCAGCAGCTGACAGAATTACAATAATGGGCAGAAAGAACTTGCTTGCCTGTATTCTGGTTTTTACAAAATTTCACACTGATGTGAGGTTTGAAATGAAAAAAAGAAAATGTATCCTGTGTATGAGGATATTATTATCGTTTGCCAGAATATGGTCAAGATATGCACTTCATTAATGATATGCAATTTCACTAATGAGAAGCACCTTGCTACCTGTCTCAGATATTGTACCTAGGTACTGAAATACTGACTCAGCTGCCACAGAAACACTTGCTGGGAGAAAGAAGGTCTTGGATAGCCAAGACACAAACTCTGGCATGCTTTGTTGATGAGGATGAGTAGGCAAGAGGCCAGCATACTTCCTAGAAAACTGATAGCTTTATTTCAGCTAATCTTGTTTGACAGAAACACAGCCACATTTTGTAAAAGCCTCAGAATAATACTCTGATATAGAAGAACCAGAACAATTTTAACAAACCAGAGTTGTAAATGCTGGTCTAACATGAAGAATCCAGCCTTCAAAATAAATCATAATGAATGCACAACTCAGTTCAAAGAAGGACCTTATGGGATGTAAGTACCACCCAGCACACCTGTAAACCATAGAGGAAGAGGAACACAAGAAGGCTTTTCCTTCCCATAACATGCTCTCCAAAAACCACTTTGTGCACTGGGTCATGTTCCTGGAGCCAAAAGGGAACATTCACACTCCCCTGAATTCCCACTGGCGAGAACTGCTCACTATTCTTATAATTACACTGGAGAGTTGTGATGATGTTAAGCAAAACCAGCAACAAAATATCTAAGGTTACCTGACCTAACTACAGATGGTATTCCCAAAAACAGAGTTAAGAAATAATATGAGAGAGGTTAGTAGTTGCTGCCATATGCTCTGCTCTCTCAATAAGTGTTAGAGATACTGGGTCTGTTGGCTCACTTTTATACCGTTTTCTGTTACTCAGCTTGGTTCTCGAGGAAGATGAGAACAATTTTTCTGGAAAATATATTGTGTGGTCTGGACAAATGAGGGAAAAGACAACTGGAGAATAAAAATCTGGACTATATTTTATGACTTTTCCGTTCAATTTTAAACTTTCTGTTTCAGAAGATTAGAGGACTTTAACTTGCAGGTTCCGTTGTGCCAGGATTTTCCTTCAGGAATAAGACCAAATCTTAGGTGAAGAGAAAACTCTGGATGTTGCGTGGAAGAAAGGTTACACAGCCACTTGCTCACACACAAAATGTCTGTTTCTGTTTTAGCAGTCCATCCTCCCTTTCAGTCCCAGGAAGGAAAGAGAAGTGTATCCAGTGATTTTAGTGTTTTACCAAAGTGCAGCTGTTTCTTTTTAAAAATTTCAAGCTAGGCTTAGTTAACTAAAAAAGAGAGGGCATTAAATAGGCCACTTCCGGGGCAGTAGACTAAATTAAAGGCTAGAACAACAGAGGCAGATGTTAATGTCTGAGACTGGTACTTAAAAGCAGTAAAACAAGGAAGTCTGGGTTCACATTCCATGATAATAACATGAGGAAAATCAGACGAGGGGCAGGGTGGTTGGCACAGTCAAGACATAAGGCAACCTAGGACTCTCCTATGAAATATGACAATAAAAGATAAAAGCTCACATCTCAAAAGACTTGCAAATGCCATATATATACTTAAGAGCTGTTGAGGTTTTTTGTTGTGTTCATGGTGTTGGAATACAGCTTCATAAAAAGTGAGATACAGTCTGAACAACTTATTAACAAAAACTTAAGAACAGTTACAATAAAATTATCGAATTAATTCAAAACATTTAAATGTTTAAATCACCATTTCTCTCGACTTATTCAGAAATCATGTCTGGTTAGTCAATATGCAAGAAAGACAAACATTTTGAAAATTAATCTTCACAGTGACCAGCATAGCAAAATTAATCTGTGTATCTCATTTAGAAATCCTCTCATGATGGTTAGTATTTCTTACTACAAGCATGCACCTTTATTATTAACACTGTAACTCACAATGGTTTTTATAGGTATATATATATATGTATGTAAAAGGTGGGGTGGGGAGAAAAAAGA
This sequence comes from Nestor notabilis, assembly GCF_000696875.1. NCBI lineage: Eukaryota > Metazoa > Chordata > Aves > Psittaciformes > Psittacidae > Nestor > Nestor notabilis. Next base: position 27,948 of record NW_009938786.1, on the reverse strand, counting down.
GGAGACAATGTGAGTATTCCTCAGCAGTCCTGTGAGACACTGCAATCTGTGCTGGGCTGTCACTTGTTTAAAGACTTCAACAGATTTTATCTAGCATGATTGTTTTACTGCTCCATGATCTTACTGTTCTATTTTCTTTGAGAAGTAGTGAAATCTTGTGGAAATATTGATTAATATGTCATCAGCAAGAAGAAATGGCCTCAAGTTCTGCCAGAACAGGTTTAGATTGGATATTAGGAAAAATTTCTTCACCGAAAGGGTTGTCAAGCATTGGCACAGGCTGACTCAGGGAAGTCGCTGAGTCACCACCCCTGAAGGTATTTAAAATATATGTAGATGTGGTGCTTAGGGGCATAGCTTAGGGGTGGAGTTGGCAGTGTTATGTTAATGGTTGTATCTGATGATCTAAAAGTCTTCTCCAACCTAAATGATTCTGTGATTGTATGAAGCTCTTTCTTAAAAATATAAACAAAAGAAAGAAAACCAACAGCTACTGTGCTTAGTTTCTTGAGATTTCTGTTTATGTCCTTAAAATGCAAATTGTGTTCTAAGGAGAAGAAAAAACAGTGAGTCACATGTTCTGGTTCAAGCCTCCAGTTCTCCAGAATTTTCACCTGCCAAGTATGATGGAAACTAAGCTGACTCCATTAGTTATTTTCCTTGGAACTATAGTTGGACTTGAAAAGAGTCCCAGAAATAAAAAGAGAGATTAGTCCAAGAGGTGTTTATCAGAAAAGAAAACCTTAAAGACATCATTATGCAAGAACAATGGTGCAATTTTCATTATTTTTATTTAATCATATTTTATTAGGGGTTTGTTTTGTTTTGTTATTGTACATGCATCACCAAGAGAACATTCTTGTAAAAAAAGTACATGTTAACATACTAACTGGATAAATAACTCTAATAAATAGGTAGCTATTTCCCAAAATAACCATGGAATGAGAAACCATCCAAGTCTTTCTCTGTAATGAAAGCATTACAGAGATATGCCTATCATAGCATTAGACAGGCAAACGAAAAAAATAAATCATGTGATAATAAATTAAAAAAAATTAGCAAAACAAAAAGCTGAAATAAATCCCACTTTTTGTTAAAGACTAAAAAGACCACTAAGAAATTAAAATGAAAAGCCACAAGCTTGGATTATTTTCACCCTGGGAAAATTGATACTTCAGTCTTCTATCTGGTACAAATCTTAAAAAAAAGAATTTAAAATAGCAACTACAATATATGGTTTTATTTAATGCCAATTTTTTTTTTTTTTAAGTTGAAAGTACAAGTGATCAACTTGAAATGCTAAGAGATGAATACAGATTTTAGAACAATAATGGTATAGCGTATGATAATAATAGTGAATAAAATATTAATTTTTATTCTTATGGGAATATGTACATTTCAGCAAAGCACAAGTTAAGTAGCTCAACTGGGAACCATTTGACATGAGTGAACAGTTTTAGGGATCACTGTAGTTGAAATAAAGAGGTTGCTACATAAACCGGTTATTCAAGAATAAGCTGCATACTGAAAAAAAAGTATCTATCTGTTACAATGACCATTATGCTTCTCATACTGAAAATATGAATAATATTTATATATTTTTCTGACTATTAATATTCCATAAATTAAGGAAACCTAACTTTTCCTCCATTTTCCTAATTTGTAGACATTAAATATTACCATTCTCTTGAATGAATTGTGGAAGAAGCAGCTTTTGAGAAGGCACTGAAATGAGGAAAGGATAATGGCTTAGGGGCCATTCCAGGGTCAGCATTTTAGAAACAGAACTTTCTGGAAGGTGCATTCAACAGTTAAAACCGATTTCAATACCAAGAGAGGGAATCAATGTATACACTGGTGCTCCATTGCAGAGGATTTTGACAATGGCTGTTCTTCAAGGCAGAGGCTGTTGATGCATGATTTGGTCTATCCAGATCAGAGGGGCTCTCAAAAAGCACCAGGATGATATTGGTGCATGCCTGCTTGTCTTCTGGAGAAATGCAGAAAACGATGTTGCCATGAATTTTGTCAAAATACATGGACAGGAATGAAGGCAGCATAGGCAGAGGCCAAATGACAACAGCTTAGCATTTAGTTAACTGGAATAATAAAAGGCTTTCAGAAGATTTATTATTTATGATCCAATTAATATGAAGGACTGGAACAGAGTAAGAAGACTGA
>NW_009938786.1:10073-25736 GCF_000696875.1 Nestor notabilis | reverse complement strand
AAGAGTGTTTTACTAGCAATGGTTACCTCCAACAATACATAGACTCCCTTATTTTCTCTCTTATTCTGTTAGGAAGATTAACTCAAATAAATCCACTTGTTAGAGAAATTTTGACAGTTTATGTCTTCATTTATATTTTTAAAGTGCTTTTGACCTTCTTAAAAATACATAAGTTGTAATTACTCTCATATTACTTTTTTCAAGACTGTATTGGAAGTAAGACTTGAAAGTGATAGTAATATTAAAAAAAAAAAAAAAATCAACCCAAACAAGATAAGCAGATATCAGGGAAATGGCTTGTCAGTGGAGGAATCTATTAACATTCCCCCCACCCCCAATCATTTTACAGTTTAAAAGACTTCTTAAAAATCTTCTCAAAATTCAGGTTTTTAGCAAATCATATGGCCCAGATAACCTCAGATTTGTATGTATCATATTTATGTAACTATACAAATGCAGATGTTTAAATAAATAGACTTGTTCGGTGGAACTTCAAAAATGAAAAAAAACAACCTTATTTCAACTTAAAGAAAATAGAATTCAGAAAACAAAATATATCAAATATGAAGAAGTCAAGGTTTGTTCTTCTCTTTCAAGAAGAATTGAGGGACAGTGAAAAAAACTTATCATAACACAAAACAATGGAGTTTTGGTTTTGAAGTGTCCTTACAAAATACGTGAGCTGTATCAAAGGTTTTAAGTTTTAAAGGGACAACTTCTAAAAAAGGTGATATGGAGACTATTTCATGTGCTCAGGCTACATGTGTGTGTAAATACAGAGATTTAGAAAATAAAAGGCATCCTACTGGCTCTACTATTTCTGTTTTTTCTGAGAGCTTACCATTCCCATAACCATTCTACTGGATCATGGGAGGTCTAGAGTCTGTGGCATGGAAAGACTAAAAAAAACAAATGCACACTAAGAAACAGTGTGAAACTTGACACTGTAGGGTCAACTGCACCAGAGTGATGGACTCCTCTTGCCACTGAGCTGAAATTCTGCCCAGCTAGGTGATCCCTGGTGGACCTGCCTATGTTCGTGAGCGGGTTCAATTGCCAGTTTATCCGTGTCTCTTTACCTTGTCTTTGAGAACTGGTCATCCTACAGTGAGAGAAAATAGCATATATTTAGGTGTGTCAGGGGACTAGTGCAAATGCATCAGCAATTGTAGAACATCAGATGACATAAGACTCCTCCAATGTCACACATAATTATATCTCTAAGGATTGAATTTTAAGATGTGGGAGAGGAAGGGATTTTCTCTTTCCTCTGGAAAAGATGGGGAGTTGTGGTATTTGATGTAATTTTCCCCCTATTATTGTTAGTGCAAAGTTACGCATTCTTAAAACCAGGGAATAGTTGGGTGTTTTGTTTTTTTTTTCTAGTTACTTTAGCTAGAAATAAAAAAACCCCACAACTCAACCCAAACCAACCAATTAAACAAACAAAAAAAAAAACCCAACCAAAAATAACCCAACAAACATGAAGTTAAATGTTTTACAACTTTTCCTTCCTTACAAATTGCCAATAAATCACTGCCTGCCTCAGATAGCAGCAGTCACCTATTCACCCAAACCTATTGATTCTCATATGAAGGAGGTTTAAAAAGGCATATTAGTTCAGTGGTTAAACATACAGCAGGGATGGATTTTTACTGTCTGATGACTTCATGTACCAACTTTCCATTTCAAGAAAGAACAAATCCATGGTCAATGAAAAAAACCTCCTTGTAATTCTCACACTTTTTTTCGCATGGAATTTGTCTATCTCAGCAGCTGTTGGGCTGAAATTATGTACTCTGATGCTATTCAAAATTCGCAGTAATATTTATCAAAATAATAGTAATAACTTGTTAATAAATTTTAGTTACTTTGTAATTCCATTATAAGAAACTTCAGCCAGCTACCTCTGAGAGTGTTGCCATGGGCACCCTGCCTCAGTGTCTTTACTCTGACTATTCTAAGCACATACTAAGTATAGTAAGTATAATAATAAGGTGGAGGGCATGAAAGAAGAAATAACCTTGAATATTAACCTAATCAGTTTAGAATCCTTTTTCTAAAAATACTGTGTTTGTTGAGCAAGATATAGTTAGTTTATTTACTGAAAATGATGACTTTCACAGCCATTGCTAGGGTTTTTTTATGTACAATGTTTTTCCCAGCCATTTTTAGCTGCACTTGTATTTGTAAAAGAATATTTGATGCTGTTGAAATGTAACATTACTGAGGGTAGAACTGAGAATTTAATCAGGAGGATGTGACACTTAGGGCAGTATTTTTGCACGGATATTAAGCAGAGCATGTTTTCATCCTCTGCTTTTCATTCATGCCTTTGCCATGGCAATCATCGAATGCTGCTTTTCTTAATGCTCTCCTAGGTGAAACTGTGTCTGTCCCCCTCTAACAGTGAACCTGTCGAATTCACAGTTAATTGTCTCAGAGATCCCCTTTCATCCACCTGTGATCCGTTAGCAGATCAAAAAAGTCAGACACCACTTAAAGACCAGAGGGTCCTAAATCAGCCTTAAGCTTCTGCTTTTAATGGCTTGTTTTGACGGCAGGGTGGGAGCACGTGGTTCTCATGTTATGTCTGGCTGCCCTGGAAGTAGGTCACGGCAAGCGCCCCACAGGAGCCACGGCCGTGCCTTTCATCTTCAGCCTGCGCTGGCCTGGGCTCCCTTGCAATTGCATTAGCAGCCCATCTCCCTGCAAATTAAAACCACAAGGAAAAAATATGCAAGGCATGAACGGTCTTGAGAGCTCTAAATATTTAGGCTGCTGAGAAGGCCAATGAGCATCTGTAAAAGGAAAGGAGTCTTAAGCGTGGACTAGTAGTAAAAAATTGCATTTTCTTTAATTTTACTATTTTCCTGATTATTTTGTGACTGGTTTTTCTTCAGATGTATGCTTTCATTTTAGATTTTTTTTTTCACTATACATGTGTAATTTGCTTGAGCAACAGTACAATGAAGATAGTTTCCCTTCTGCAAAACATTATTTTTAATAATTGAAGTTTGCTGCTCAAAATATATTTTTCCTCCAACAAAATGCATGAAGAGAAATGACAGCTAGAACCCCACATTAGTCTCTTTTTAGTGCTGAAAATATTGAATAATACTAATTTTTTCAATGTGTGTAACATCTCCCATAGAATGGTATAAAACTACAGTAGGAAGTTCTTTTATTGTAGTCTCTGATCTTGATTCAAAGGCAGTTCAAAGAGCTGCTAGACTACAAAGGCAATTGTTTATGTCTTCTAATGAAAAAGGATAAAACTCATCATTTGAGATAAACTTGCAAGAGGGATCTATTCTTTAGGGAAAAAAAAGAACAACAACAAAATAAAGCAATTATCTTCTATAAATAGTATTTAAAAGGCTTTAAGCAATTAAGTAATGAAGAAAATACTTGAAAGATGATAAAAAGCATTGGTCATATTATTGTTATAGCATATTTATAGTACAAGAATTTGTTTTAAATTTTCATTTTTATGAGAGACATTTCTAGTGCTGGTATGAATTTGACCTGTACTGAAACTTAACACAAGGAAGTATTTATTATTAATTTAAATGGAATATCCTTATTTGAAAACTGTTGTAGAATCAGCTCATTACTACCAAAGATTATATGTTTTTCCTTATTGTACATGCAACCTTGTTAACTTTAATGAGTCTGTTCATGGTCTGAGGCAACAGAGGAAATAAGCAGGAGATCTAAATTACTTGGTCAGGAATATGAACTCAGTCAATACTTGGTGAACTATTAGGAGACCTGTAGCAACTATTATCAGGGGTGTTTCTCCTCACAAGCAATACTTAAAGAAAAACAACTGCAGAATGTGTCACAGAATCTGTCGGTCTTTAAGACAGTCTGTTGTGCACAGATCTAGTCATGCTACTGTAAAAAAATATTTTTTTCAACTAGAATATACAGAATTGGTATAATTGGAGGAAATAGTAGGTAGAGGTGTACATCTAGATATATGGATACTTCAGTAGCGTTGTGTCAGAAGGATCTGATCCAAATTTTTCTGAACTGAGTAGGAACTCTCTACAAAACAATGTGTACTGGACTCCAGTTTATCATGGAATAAATTTTAGCAAACATAACTTAAGAAATTACTTTCATCCTGTGATTTTGAATTCCCTCTCTTATCTTGGATTTTGTCTTTCTAAAGCATTACTTAGCTAAAGTGGGTTTAGGCTGATAAAGTTCACATAGACATTTAAGAAGCAGTAGGATTATGATTTCAGATAGGCTGAAAGTAAGTTATTTATTTCAAACTAAAGCTTTATGTTTAAAAGAATTATAGCTGCCATTCTTAATGCAGCAGATGTAGTGTTATATATTTTCCTTATGGTCTGATGATTTTCTGTCATTAGGGAGATCTTTAGCACTCCCGTCAGTAATAAGCCAAATTCAGGTGGCAGGGAAATTACAGCATACTTTTCTCCAGAGGAGATACTCTTTACTCTATTGTTTGTCTTCCTAATTGTATGTGCTTTTTTTATGCTTCATGTGTTGTTAATTGCTTTTCTGAGCCTTGTTTTGTCAAAACAGTAAATTATTTTGTTGCCTTTAACTTCTGCTTATAAAAAAATGGCACATAGTTACAAATGTGTGGCTAAATTCTGTCGCGCTCTCTGATCTGCATAGTAGGTTTTTAAGTCTTTGCTTTGATTTCAGTAAGAAATTTTTGCACAATGAAAATCACTTCAGTGACTGCTGAAAAGAAGCCTTTAGACTAGATGTTTCAGACAAAAGACATAAATCACTTCCCATAATGCTGTTTAATTTCATCACTGAGAAACAATGCTCATCAAGTTGGAGAAGAACTAGACTAATTCATATATAATAATTTAATCCTAGGCCATTATCAGTTTGCCCACTGATTTGATCCACATTTATTATGTGTATCTTTCTGACATGCCACACTGTCTATGGTATATGGACCAAAAACTTCTGGGAGATACAAACATGGTACAAGATAGTCATCCAGTCCTGAATTTGTATATTTGTTCATTGTTCTGCATACTTAAAGTATGTTCTTTCTTCTTTCCTGGTACAGCTTTGGCTCATTTCAACATCCACACAGAAGATTTGGAAACAGATTTTAATTTTGTTCATTTCTACTAGTCTTCAAAGCACAGTGGTGTTGCCCAGTCATCCCAGTGGTGTTATGCACTAACCTTAGGCAAACACCAGTGAAAAAATTTCACTCAACTAACTCATGGAAACCAGCAAGCAACTCAAGTCTTCTGTGGTGGGCCAATCAAAGGGGACAAGCTGTGTTGCCTATAATATATCAAAGGGTTGTAATTGCCTTCCAAGACCTCAGTTACTTCCCTGTTTGCCTGTTGCCTGAGAATGGTGCAAAACTGACTACAAATTTTATAGTCCCTGCCTTTCTGTTTATGTTTGACAACACTTTTGCAATGATGTGCAAGGAGGGTAGTACTATTTGTTTTAAACATCTGCTGAATGCAGCTTCCTCCATCCAAGCTAAAATGCTCCTTCTTCTCAAATTTTAGCCAGATCTTTACATTAGTGCGCACGTTGTGCACACGAACGTGAAAGCTGAGGAGAGCTGAGGTGGGCTTTCACCAGGGTAGAGTAGAGGGGGAGAATCCTCTCCCTAGACCTCCTGGCCGTGTTTCCTTTGGTGCAGCCGAGGATACAGCTGCCTCATTTGTCTGTGAGTGCACATTGCTGGCTCATGTCCAGATTTTCATCCACCAGCACCAAGTCCTTCTTGGCAGGGCTGCTCTCAATCTCTTTATCCCCCAGCCTGTATTGATACTGGGGCGTGCTCTGACCCAGGTGCAGGACCTTGCAGTTGGCCTTGCTGAACCTCATGAGGTTCACATGGGTCCACTTTTTGAGCTTGTCCAGGTCACTCTGGATGGCATTTGATCCTTCAGTGTGGTGTCAACAGCACCACTCAGCTTGGTGTCATCTTCAAACTTGAGGAGGGTACATTCAATCCCACAGTTTATGTCATTGTTGAAGTACTGATCCCAGTACAGACCCCTGAGGGACATCACTTACCACCAGTCTCCATCTGGACATTGAGCCGTTTACCACTATCCTCTGGAACAGACTGCCCAGTCAATTTCTCATCCACCAAACAGTCCACCCATCAAATCCATCTCTCTCCAATTTAGAGAGAAGGATGTTGTGGGGAAGCATGTCAAAGGCCTTACAGAAGTCCATTTCTTGCTTGTAAATTATGATGGACAAGTTACGATTTAACAGACAATATTCATACTTATTTCTGAAATCATGTTTATAGACCAAGCCTTTGAAATATGTCCAAAAAATAAACTATGTAACTAGAATTCAGAGCATGGCTTTCTGTCCTATTTACATAAAATAAAAACAGTATTCATGAAGCACATACATACTTTATGTGATTCCCAAAATAAAAATATGAGAGCAGTACAACTGAGAGCTATATTTGTATTGTGGTGAATTTTTAATATAAGGTACCTCAGATATGTCTTTTAAAAGTAATAAAATAATACCAGGGTTTTTTTGCAATCTAATCCTGCTTTACTTAAAAATATAAAAAAAACCCAGTCTAGACTTCAAATAATACTTTCTAGGATTCCATTACTGTAGTAATGTCAGGTAGGGGAGTCTTTGTTAATCAAAATGATGTTTGGATTTTATTTAAAGGTATTCAGGTCATCTAGTCCAAAATTTTGCAACCTTACACATCTTTGTCTTTATTTCTGTGAATAGCACAATTATCATCAAATTTCAAACTCTTTCTAATAGTACCGTTTCATCCTGAATATAGTTTCCATTCTTTTACTTCAAGCAAATAGTAGCTTTCTGTCTCAATTCCAGTTGAGACTTTGATGCTTGAGCTCTTCTGTGTTGCAGGGATCAGGTATCACTTATGTGGTTGTTGTTAGACTAAACACATTAACACTTCTGATGTCCACTGATGCTGTGGTATGAAAGAATGAAAACTTACCAAAGTATAATGCTGAAAACCAACATCAGTTTAATCTAAATCCTGGGGACTATGTCTGTTCATACTTGATTTACTCCGACAGCTGCAAAGCATAGAGTTGAGGTCTGTCACAAAGTACAGTTTGTAATGTTGATAGAAGAAAGTTTTTTTCTAGCATACAATTAAGATCCTTCACTTAAGAAGAAAATGTTCACTACAGCTAGAACTCTGCACATTTTTTTTCTCAGTCATAACTATTTTTTCTGCCCTTGTTTTACCTCAACCTTTTCTCTATGATCACCTTGTACTTTCTCTGAGGTGATTGTAACATGCCAAAAAGTAAACCTTCTGTACAGTACCTTGGCTAAAAGTCAGTATTTTGAGCCAAGAATTTCTCAGTTCCAAGCTGTAAGAGTCATCAGAGCATCTCGTCCTTGGCTTTCTTAAAAGTTTCAGAGGTGATTTATACTGGTTTTGACTCTTTTGGAAATGACTGCAGGCTGGTAGACTTCCCGAGTTCAGGACTCTTATTCTGCTGTTGCTGGCCATAGTAATACAAAATAGCTTGTGTTTCTGAAGCATTTCCTCATGAATGCATTAGCCACTCTATTAAATAACCCTACTCAGAATAAGTGGAAAAAACAATATCTTTCATCAGGACCTTTTGATTAGGCCTGTTACAGGCAATTCATTACTGGAGTCTCACATGACCTCTGAAATGGTTTTTTTCAGTTGTTACAGGTGCTTTACATGACTTTACCTAGGTTAATTCTGTTGCATAAAATAAGAAAACAAGGAGTCAAGAGGCTTGACACTTTGTATGAAATAACATATTATTTTTGCAGATACGATAGCCTGTGTCTCATGGGTCTGAAGACTTCAAGGAGCCACAAACAGGAGCACTTCTTACAGAGGTGTTTATTTTTTGGAAAGGTTAAATAGCTAACAAAGCAAATCCAGCCCGTGAGCTATCAAGAAACTGGATGTTAAAAGATATAAAATATTCTTAACTGGAATGGCTTGCAGGAATAGAGGGGATAGAGTTAATGCTATAATTCTGCAAAGAACAGACATTTTATCATTTCAAATGTAGCTTTATTCTAAGTAACAGCAAATGCTGAAACTGTTAAACTCCACTAAGCATTTTTGTATCTCCTATCATTACTATAAATCAGCATCTCTTCTTTTTTTCTTTATTTGTTGATGCAAGTTAATATAAAATCTAAATACTGTTTCAATGTTGAAGGAATAGAAACAATAGAAGCCTCTACAATACCTGGATTTTTTTATTAATATTTATTTATTTATTGAAATCAAAGTTCCAGAAAGTGTCTGAACGTTGTAAGGTATTTCAATTCTCAGAAAATTTCAAATTAGCAAAATTATGCATGGTGGGTTGACCCTGGCTGAATGCCATGTGCCCACCAAAGCCGCTCTATCACTCCTTTCCTCAGCTGGACAGGAGAGAGAAGCTCATCAGCTTAGATAAGGACATGGAGAGATCACCCAGTAATTACCTTCATGGACAAAACAGACTTGACTTGGGGAAATCAATTTACTTTATTACCAATCATCAGAGTAGGATAATGAGAAATAAACCCAAATCTTAAAAAAACCACCTTCCCCTACATCTCCCTCCTTCCTAGGCTCAACTTTAATCTAGAATTCTTTACCTCTCCCACCGAGTGAACATGGAGATGAGGAATAGGGGTTGTGGCTAGTTCATGACACATTATCTCTGCCGCTCCTTCCTCCTCACACTCTTCCCCTGCTCTAGCGTGGATCCCTTCCATGGGTGCAGTCCCTCAGGAACAGACTGCTCCAGCAGGGAGTTCAAGTTCTGTAGCAAACCTGCTCCATCGTGGGCTCCTTTCTCCATGGGGCCACAGGTCCTGCCAGGATCTTGCTCCAGCACAGGCTTCCTGCAGGGTCACAGCCTCCTTTGGGCATCCCCCTGCTCCAGCGTAGGGTCCTCCCTGTGCTGCAGGTGGAGATCTGCTCCCCCATGGATGTCCATGGACTGCAGGGGCACAAGCTGCCTCACCATGGGCTGCACCATGGGCTGCAGGGGAATCTCTGCTCTGGCACCTGGAGCACCTCCTGCCTCCTTATGCACTGACCTGGGTATCTGTGGGGATGTTTCTCTCACATAATCTCACTTCTCTCTTGAGCTGCAATTGCCTTGCACAGTAACTTCTACCCCTTCTTTACCATGTTATACTAGAGGTGCTGCCACCATCGCTGATGGGGTTGGCCGTGGCCAGTGTCGGATCCATCTTGGAGCTGGCTGGCATTGGCTCTGTCAGACATGCGGGAAGCTTCCGGCAGCTTCTCAAAGAAGCCACTCCTGTAGTACCCCCCACTACCAAAACCTTGCCATGCAAACCCAATACACTATGTTTGTCTCAAATTTTCTTATCAGCCTATTAATTCCTCTTTAAAAAATTATTTTTTTCATATATTGTCTTGTAAATCTGAGATATACTTTTAATTTGGTAAACATTTTGAATGAAATTGCCTGAAACAACTAGATCATTAAGTCATTCAATGATAGTTATCTTAGGTATTTTAAAAATATTTTTCATATTTAAGAATCATATGTTAAGTGGTTTTGTGTAGTGTCTATAAATACCTGTGCAAGCATACAGACATATTTGCATATATAAAATATTTTCTGTTGACTATTTTATCCATCTTATTATCTTACACCAACTTAATAATGTAGGTTTTGGTGAGAGACTAGTATCTCACTGGCAACATAGGATTGTCAGATAACCTTTTAAAATTCAGAACAGTCATTTTACCAAACTGCTTAATAACAGTCCCAGTTTTGCACAAGAAACTATTGTCTTAGATGATGATGCTAACAAGACTTCAGGCAGTCTTAAGGGATTCTGGTCACTAATTCCCTCTAAACTGTTTCACTCAGAAGCAGTAGTGAGGGATTGCAAAAGAGCACTCATCTGCATAAATGAAATCACGATACTTTGTTCTAAATTAACTGTGTGATCCTCAGATAGAGATGCCCTAAAGTAACTTTTATTTTTTCAGAAACCAGTGGTCACCAGATTCAGTGAATATTTTCACAAATATCTGTGATTGTAAGTTTTTACTTTCTCTCTTGTTTTCTTTCTTTCCTTGTATCTTTCCCTCTTTCTCTCCTCTATCTTCTTATCCCTCGCTCCCTCTTTCCCTCCCTCTCCCTCTCTTTCTGTCCCCTGTCTTGCTTCTCTTCCTTTCTTGTGATGGGTGTTTGTCCTTTTGAGTATTTGACACTAATTTACTATTAGTGGAGTCCATTATTACCCCTAAATAGATATAATACCAGTTTTCACATGTTCAGATATTCCATATGAAACCATATCTAAGGAGCTGCAAAAAAAGGTCATTTTAACCTCAGTAAATATTCTCCAGCATTTTTGAAAATGCTTTTGAAGTGAGTGCCAGTCAAGCACTGTCATTAATTGTTTTATACTAAGATTTTTCATAACATGAATCACACAGATTTACTTTCCCATTGATAGTTCACTCTTACTGTATTTTTTGGCCTTCTTGATGTACATTTGTTGATTGTCTCTTTGCTAAGTGTTCTACTCATTCTCCATAAATTTAAAAGGGAAAAGGACACTGATCATTAATCATCCAGGCATTATTATCATTCTCATTGTCCATATTCATTCAAGGGTCAGTGTCAGATAAACATAATTCATTTATCACTTGCGTATATGTGGCTGTTCTTATCTATTTCGGATATGGAAGGTAGCTGTGAAGATGCTTTGGTAACCATACATTTCCTCGAGTGAAAAAGGATGTGAGACAAAGGTCTTTGATTTTCGCGGCTTTCACCAAAGAAAATATAACAGGAATTATTAATCATCTGGCATTTTCTAGGTTGAAACGTAGAAAGAAAACATCATTAAATTCAAGACAGTGACATCATTTTCATACCCTGGAGTCCTGATTCTCAACAAAGACAAAATAAAACCTATATACAGATGTTTATTTCTACAGTACAGTTGTTTTAAGTATTTCTCTCAACTTCTTCAACTTCAGTTAAAATACTTGCTAGGTCCTCATTCAGATTTAAATCATTCATTCATTCATTTGGAAGAACTGCAAAGGTATCACCCTATAGTTGTCACTGGTATAAGCTGACATAGCATCTAGGTAGGATAGTACTCTCCCATTTTATTAAAATCTAATCCCACTAAAATTCACATGCTCAACTGACTATCTTAACAATCCAACTGTCAGTATTCTTTTCTTCTATACTTTATGTTGTAAAATCATTCTTGTTTGTCAGCTCTGCAATGTCTTGTCTTTACTTTCTTTGAGTTTCTTCCCCAGCCCATGAACCTTAAAAGCTGGATTTTGAGTAATTCAGTGAATAAAAAGACAGATTTATAGGGTTGAAAGGGACAGTGAAAATTCATCTAATCTATCTTTCTGCCTCAATGCAGGATCATCTTAGGTCATGGAGACAGATGTTTGTGCAATTGCCAACAATAAAGGTCAGCAGTCTACTCCAGCTGTCCTGTAGTCTTTTACAGTGTTTCACTCTGTATTATTAGAAAGCTTTTCCTCATGACTAGACTTACTCTAGGCTTGGTGAGATGACATAAAGCAGAGTTAAATACCCAGTTCTCGCTGAACGTCAGTAATAGATGGTTATCTAATTTGCCTATATCATGTATTCATTTAACCTCTCTACATATTTATAATCATAACAAAATATTTATTTGTGCATATTTCAATAAGGATTAGAAATTAAATCATGCTTTCCTCCCTGAACAAAGACATTCTTAAGCTCTTTAATTACATCTAGCATAGTTAGAGTAGCCACAAATAAGTAAGTCTGAAAATGATCCATTAGACAATGAAGTAGAAGATATGAAGAGCTTCCAGTAGAGAGAAGAATGAGTAATGGTTTCCTTTCATAATACTTAGAACAGAAAGCAAACACTTATTCTTTATGACACGCCAAACAGACTTTGGATAGCAATCTCAGAATGCAGAGGTGTCAGATTAGCTGTGTGAGGTCTTCTACAAGATTTCAGCAAAATAATCATGACAGATAAGAGAGACTCACACATGAAAAGAATGCTGTGTTAATTAACTGTGCTTGTCCACAGACTATTTTTGTTCTGAATTTGCATTTATGTCCCATTGTGCTGGTGCATTTCTATAGGCTGACCCACCCACCCTTATCATATAGTATGGGCCTTCTTGCTGCCATATTATGCATGCAGAAGCAGCACAGGATCTCGACATCAAAAACTGTAGTATGTTTTATTTCCATATATCATCGTTACTATCTTCACTATTTAAATCACTTGAAGTTATAACAAACACATTCAAATATTTTATCTGGTGCAGGGGATTTCAACTATATATATAATCATAATTAAAGCTCATTGTTGATTCTCACTTTATATATAGACACTGGCTTTGCTTGCTTTTCAGTTTGAATGTTAACAGCTCCAGTAGTCATTTACATTAGTCATTTACATTCTACATCAAATATTTCTACAGAGCTTTCTACTATATATTTGATTTTCATATTATTTTTATTTCTGTTGTACACTATTTTAACTATTGTAATTTATATATATTATGGACTTTATGGAACTACAGTCTGTAGATTACAACATAGTCCTTGCCCTAAAGACACCAAAAACCACCTCACTTGCAATGAGACACAATATAACTACATTCTTCTTATTGTTATCAAAATACTTATGATGCTCTTTCTACTTATTCTTTCATAATTTATTTAAAATCACCCTTTGAAAGTGCAATGATACAATCATATTATAAAATGTCATATGGTTTCATGAATATTTTTTGTAGAATTCTGAGGTTTTAGACTGCAGGGTCAGAACAAGTTCCATCAAATACAGCACCTGACTGTGGCTGTACATGACGGCTTAGGAGAAAATGTAAGAACAGGCAGAACTTATAGTGGTATTTTTCTGACTATTTTCCCTGTTTCTGGTGATTGGTGGCTCAATAATTTCTTGATAAGACAAAGTAATTGCAAAGACCTTGACTTATTTCTCTTCCATTAACTGTCCAGCCTACTCTTGAAAGTATGCAAGCTTTTAGCATATGCTAAAACTTCATTGGGGAGTTTTGCATCTCCATTGCACAGTTGGAGATGAACCATCTTTCTCTTTGCTTTAAAAAGCCTGCATATGATGTCCAGCTCCTAGTTTTTTTAGTGAAAAAGAGAAGGAACAGCTGATCTTTAATAAACCTCTCAATGTCACTTACATTTTCTCAGACACATGACAGATTTCCCCCTTTCCAGCCTGCAGTCCCGTTTTATTTAGTCAGTCCTCCAATGAAGGCACTATGGACGTATGGAGGTATAATGACCTTTCCTGTTTAGTTCTTTATTCCTGTCTCAGTAGTGTGCTACTTGGTTTATTGTTGTCCACACAGGACCAATATGACATCTTCCTAAAACTGTCTCCTGCAGTTTCAAAACCCTGTTCAGGTCAGCAGGTTAATGAATTTTTTTCCCACATTTTATGTTCAGTTGCAGTGAATTCCAACTGGTCAAGTCCAGACACCCAATTTGCTTGCAGTTTTTATAGGCAACCCTCTTTTTTGCACTGCTTGCATAAGCTAAACCAATTAACTAATATTTTAATTTAATTCTTGTAGATTATTTATGAATATGTTGAATAACATTGATCCCAATAGTGACCTTTCTTCATTTTGGAAAATGACTAACCTACAATTGATCCTTTTCTGTCCTTCAACCAATGTTTTTACCCACTCAAAGCCCTTCCCAGTCTTTACAGATTAACTGCTTTAATAGATATTAGTATGGGATCTTGAATGACCTCCCACAATGAGAGGGGGGTTTTATCACTTCTCTGTTGAATACTCTAAATTCGATTTCTGTTAAATATCTAACAATTTTGGTTAATTTTCTTTTTTTTAATTTTATCATTTTTTATAATTATACAGAAGCACAACAGATGGTGTTAAAGGGACAAACTATGTAACTTTTGGTGCCATCTTGTACTGGAATGTATGTGCCAAAATCCTTTAAAAAATGGGATTGATTTGTGTTATAGAAGAATGTTGCAAGCATATGTCTGTTGAAAAACTAAAAACCAGGAAAATTTCTAATAATTTCTTATTCTAAAACTTCTAAAATTCAGCTACTCTGTACTTTAGCTTATTCTATGAAATTATTATTATGTAAAATGATACAAAAAAATTTAAAAAAGGTGTCTCACATTGTTTGTGAGCTATTTAAGTACTTCATGAGATAAAAATAGCAGATCCCTATTAGTACAACCTTTTCTGTAGCTTCCCCCCTGCCCCTTTCTGCTTAGAGCTGACCTAGTCAAGAAGGGGTATAAGCTTTCCAGCTTCTATTGTAGTACAAAGAAATATCAGTCAAAGAGGAATCATCACTGAATGCATTTTGGTACTAGGAACATAACCATAACTACAGAAATGGAAATAATTTATTGGAAATTAGTGATTCAGTAAGAATTTAGGAGGCACGTTAGTTAAGCAACTTAACAAGAGCCCCCATTAGTACAAGTGGAGGAAAAAAATGTAGTACAAAAGGGCAGTAATGAGTAGTAAATATCCAACATCTGAGTAAGTTGTGCAGCCTCTCTTTACATTAACAAGATATGATTCATCTTGTCCTAACATAAGCATTTAAAATAGGCTAAATGAGTCATGTCCTGAAAGTGCCTGTTTCTCTCAGTTGTCTGTAAAGGGATCCTGACTATTTCAGTGGTAGATGTCTGTGGAATGGCTATGTAAATTAGGTGTGATGAATCCTTTTGCAAAGCTTCGTTTGCCCCTATGCAAAGATTATGGTATAAGGGGTAGATACAGTGTCCACGTTTAAAAAGAATGTTGTAAAATTGGATGAATTACTGAAAAAATTTGAGAGCTAAAGAAACTGTTCCTCCAGGAATTATGTGCTATGATATGGCCCAAATAGGTGACTGTGGATGAGGCATTGCCTAAAGAGGTACTTTAGTCAATACTGCTGCTGGGAGTAATCCAAAGCTGACTAGTAAATGTAGGGGTCAGATGAGATGATCTAATGATCCCTACTGACCTTACGCTCTTAATCTCTGTGAGAATGATGAGAAGAAGAAGTAAAATAATACAGTACACTTCATGTACTAAAATGCTCAGGGTTTTTTTTTCCCCTAGGTGAGAGCAGAAAATGTCCTCAACAGAAGCACTTATAAAATTAGGTTTTCTTGGCAGCAACAGCTTCAGACTGATAACAGAAGTAAATCTTGTTTTATTCTGCAGGAATTAAGGGAAGAAGGTAAAAAAGGTCGTTCTACGCATAGCAACTACCACTGTCAAAAATATGCCTATCTCTCTGTCTCTTTATTTCATGTATTCCTTGGGGGAAAAGTCTCTTAGAGAAGATGTAGATTTTATAGAAAGAGCAAATAAAATTTTTGCAAATAGTTTTATGCCATTTTATATGACTGAGTCATGAACATTTTTATGATGTTATATGGAAATACAATTACAATGGGTAACTCTGCTTGAACCAAATTGCTCTATTTTTGGTTCTACATCTACCTTTCAAACATTTATTTACTAGTTCATCATTCATGTAAGTGCTCTTGCAGCCTGCTTCTCTCTACTATAAGAACTCTATGCCAAAGAGAGCCATTGAATTCCCAGCGCCTAAC
>NW_009938786.1:0-10042 GCF_000696875.1 Nestor notabilis | reverse complement strand
CTGCTGCTTAACTGCTGGACATATCTCCTTCTTTTTAACTGGAGTAAAAGAAATGCATATATTAATCATGGTACTGCACTCTGACATTACATCCTTAAAGGGAAAGAATAAAACATCAACCCTTTCTTTTTTCCAACCTACAAAATGAAAGGAAAAAAAAAGTTAGTGGGTAAACAAGTTGTTACAATGTCAAATGCCAGGAAAGAGCAAACTCTGCTAAAGCTAATAATTATTGGCAGAGAAAAAAGCTTCCAGTACAATAGAAGAAAATCTAACAGAGGAAATTATGATAAGGAAATAACTGGGTTTGGGATGAAGATATCTAAGTTACTGATGGCACCTGATAGATTAAAAAATTATTCTTTAAATATTCTATGATAGTGATTTAAGTAAATAAAATATTTTGTTTTAAACTTCAGGATACTAATTAAATACATTAGTATTTAATGATACTAATAATAATACTAATAATAAATGGGGTAGTAGATGCAAAATAGTCAAATAAATAAAGAGAAATGCAATAAGTTTTTTTAATCTTAGCTTTGTGAAAGTGAAGAGTCCTACAGAGAACATAATTGAATATAGTATTAAAAAAATCTTATTTTAGTAAAAGAAACAGAATCAGATGACAAAACAACAGTTTCCTTTTGTGAGGTGGTATTTTCTTCCTAATAGTAGAAATGGAACAATAAGTACAACCAACACAAAAATTTTTTTCCAGTTTCAGCAATGCTGAAAACTTTACAGTTTTAAATAAAGTGCAGACAAAGAAGGATTAAGATAAAAAGATCTTTCACCACTGACAACTGAGGAGTAAGAAAAGTGTAAAATTATTTTTATAAATGAGTTTTGTGTAAGGAATATCTGGTGATTTTAGGCTGAGTCCTGAGCAATCCAAAAAGGTGATGAGGTGCAGATATATACTTCCAAGTTCATTGCTGTGGAAAGGAGAGATACCGGATTTACTTTGGTCCAATACCAGAAGAAATTACAACCTCCTTCCCCTCTTCCGCCCTTGCCTCAGCTGTGTTCAATAAACCTGCTGGAAGATTGTATGCAGCCAAGATCCCACCAAGGCTGAAGAAAGAATAAATAAATATACAGCTGCAGCTTCTCCTGAACTATTTAGGGCCAAGGGAGAGGAGCTGCACACCAGTTTAGGGTGGTATTCAGCTCAGCCAGACCCAGGTTCTAGCTGCTAAGCTTTGGATATAAGCTAGACATTCAGGCTCCTTTCTATAGAAAGGGACTGTAACTCAAAAGGTTTGTCTTCTCTGAGGAGAGCATGCCCAGGTTGAGGTGGCTATCTCGCTTCATTGATGAAACAGTTTCAGTGTTTAGCATACAGAAAATCCCACTTTAGGTGGTCAAAGTGGGATAAAATGGAGACACTTAATGCACGAGGTGAACCTTTTACTAAGTAGGCTTCATGTTAGGTGTTCGTTTTGAGAGAATATTTCAGTTACCCCTAGAGTATTTTGTTTTCAGGGTTCTTTACGTACTTTGCATCCACAGACATTTATCATGAAAGCAAATATTCCTTGCTGTATATGGTCAGCACAACTTCATCTGATTTTAGTGCTCCTATGAGACCTTCATCTCACCTCTTCATCAAGTCATTGCTATATGAATTTGAATTGTTTCTCTCTTGTACTATACTTCATCCAGCACTACAGAGCTACTGGGATCTGCAGGGTAACTAAAGCTCTTGCAGTTTGTCTGTACTATCATGTTGTTATAAACACTTGGTTAGTGTTAGAGTCCTATGACTGCACATATGTTTACTTAGATCTGAGTTCCTCTCCAGAATGAACTAAGTCTGTCCCTAGTAAGAATGAAGAGAAATGCATACTGGGGAGGGACTCTTCATTAGGGACTGTAGTGGTAGGACAAGGGATAATGGCTTTAAACTTAAACAGGGGAAGTTTAGGTTAGATATAAGGAAGAAGTTCTTCACAGTGAGGGTGGTGAGGCACTGGAATAGGTTGCCCAAGGAAGTTGTGAATGCTCCAACCCTGGAGGTGTTCAAGGCCGGACTGGACAGAGCATTGGGCGGCATAGTTTAGTGTGTGGTGTCCCTGCTCATGGCAGGGGGCTTGGAACTAGATGATCTTAAGGTCCTTTCCAACCCTAAGTATTCTATGATTCTATGTGTGCTGGTCTCAAGTCCCTGCATCCAGGAAGGACTCTCTCTTAGAGTGCACATTATGAATAAATACAGAATTCATTCTTTTGGCTTCCTATCAGTCTAGCACTCACCTCAGAAATAAACTAAACCAGACCAAAACCAAACTGCCAGCTTCTTAATGTATGCTGCAGAGGGCTGAGTGGAGCAGGAGCCCAGGCAGACTTTCCCTTTGTGCAAGCTGGAGATCAGCTGACGAACATCCCTGGCTCTCTGGGTGAAAAGCAGCCTTTCCTCCCAGTGCCAGGGCACTGCAGGCCTTTAAAAGTCAGACCTCACATAGAACCCTGTATCAATTCAGGAGGTAGTGAGAAATACCAGACATTCCCAGAAACATGTACCATGCAGTTATCAAGCTGCCAAATTCCACACCAGCTGTGTGAATTTCTGGGAAGATTTAAGAGAGTCACATACAGACTGCGCTGCAGAAACTTCATACAAAGGGGCTGAACCAGCATTCTTTATCTCTTATGCTAGTTAATTTTCTCCAGCTAAAATGTTGTGGGTATTTATTCAAATATAAGCATTTTAAGAATCACATATAAGGTGAAGAGCTGGAAAGTTTTCATGGCAAAATATTTTACTGGACGTCAGTTATCTATTACTGGAATAAAAATGTTCTTAGACTTTTCCTCATCCAATATTCCAAGATCCAAAGTTTGGTTAATCATTTTAATTACATTTGGATGAATAGATAGCTTTAATAACATAAATGCATGTACTTTTGTCTTTATGGGTATAGTAAGAATGAAACAATAGCACTAATACAATTCTAGACATCCTCCACTCATCTTAATTGGAGGAGTTAACTCTGAAAATTAATTTAAATGCCAACATTTTTAACTATTTCACTGCTGCTTGTCATCTCATCACTATCCAACAAGTGTAGATGAATGTACCTGTCATGTTATGATTTTTATTAATTTGAAAGAACCTTTCATAGAAATATAGCAGCAGGGTTATTTAGAATATGCAGATTTACTTTATTGCATATTCTTTCAATCACATGAATAATTGGGATTCTTCTGTTGCTCTGACAAATTAGAGTATAACGGTGCTTATATAGCCGACAGCTGACTAAAAGTATTAGACTCCCAGAGACCAGTTTGCTTGCCATAAGTAGCTCTTTCTGCAGAGAAAGGTCAGCTACTTTGGGCTTACAAAAAGTGAAAAGTAATAAGAATGTGATGAACCATGTATGCTAAAAATGTTGGTAAATATGAACAAGAAAATTAAAATATGGTTTGTCTGCCAAATTTCTATTAAATACAACTATTAAATGAATATCAAATTTTACCATCTTAACTGACTATTGTTTGAGGAAAGCTGGTTTAGTGGTGTCAGTGCTTATTTTTAAACCATATTTTTTTATTTACTAAGATACTGAAGCGTGACACATTTTCAATATGGAGCCATTTCTTTTTAAAATATGTTATAAATATTCAGAAACTACAGGGTTTCTTATCTCTGGACTCTAACGTTAAGAATAATTTTCTTCGTATTGCATATGAAAACTAAAAGGAGGAATTAATGTCCTGCTATTCAGAGACAAAAGAAGGACATGCAATTGTTCACATGTAGAAGACCAAAATTAATCACATTTACTAAAAGAATGTTTTCGTTTGTTATCTTTTGTAGAAAAAAGACCTATTATTCTGTTTATCTTTGAGTTAGCAAGTGTCCCTTCTCTTGAAACTTGTGTGCCTTGAGCGGAAAAAAAAGACTCTCAGACTCCCTTCATATCAGGTCCATTTACTCAGAGTTTCTTACTGTCTTTAGCTTTGGGTGTAATTTACAAGAGCTGTGTCCCACTTCATACCGAAGAATAGCGTTCTGCCAGAGAAAGCTGATATTCACAGAAAGCTGTGTTGCTTTCATCTTGCAACACTGTGATGAAGTAATGAAAAGTAGCTTTCTTATAACTTCCCATGCTCTGATATTTCAGCAGCACAACCACTTCTCCTGTTGTAACTTTTTTTACATATTTCCATCACATTCAGAAGACTGTTGATGAGAATTTAGTGGTTATAAGTTCCACAATAAAGGGACCAGCATTAATCTCTCAAAAAAAGCTTAGTGGGTTATTGTGATTATTATTAATATGTTTGCATTTTTGAAGTCAGACAAAAAGTGAGACAAAAAGGACTGATTCAAAACTGACCAATATGCCTTCACCTAATCATTGTCACCTACTATGTCTCCTATACCTACTTGCTAGATTTTGATCACAAAAAATTCCTGAGCTATGCTTCCTCATACAACTGTGCTGACCTTATAATTTACTACACTGAAACAGGACAGTGTTGCTCTCTTGTCCCTTCTCGACTTGGTCTCCCTCTCTGCCTCTACTCATGGTCTTACAAATTCTCCTCCTCCCTTGTGTCAGCTCTAATGCTATTCCGAGTCTCGCATGGGACTGTTTAACTAACCAGGCAGAAAACTAACTAGTTTCTTCTGGTCAATTAGTTAAATCAGTTCTTTAAGAGGTACCATATGACCAGACTGTTTTCCCAGATGACAGGGAAGCTCCTTCAAAGTCAGGGAGTGGACAGGGTCAAGACAGTCTTTTCCAGTGGTGGTGAGTTGCTATTTGCCTATTCCCTCCATTTTCTAAAACCATACCTTTGCTTATAAGACTATTATATAGACAGGACTATTTATGCTGAAGAGTTATAGTCCTAATACTAATATGGATTTGGAAAATGTAGCTCAGGTGTCCTAGAAAAACATATTTTGTTTGTATAAGATCAGGGTTTGCACTTAAATGCTTTGCTGGCACAGTTAGGTCAGTATAGCTCCACCAGTATAGCTTAATCACTTTAGTTGTTTCTGTAGTACTTTAACAAAATGGAGTTCCATGCCTGCCTGAATCTACAATTATTTCTTACAAAACCAAATTTTGACAGTTTCTGATAAAGCTGAATTTTGTAACATGCTTAAATGAAATGAGGTAGATTTATAAATATCTAGTGTTAAGAGCTGTGTGTATATAGATGGGTATATCCTAATGTATTTCATATTTACAGAATTGTGTGTTTATAGAAGAATATACCCTAGTCTATTTTGTATTTGCAAACATAGGTATTGACTATATATGAAAACCTTATCTATATGAGGAATACAATGTACTCAAATGATTTTTGATGTGTTGCATACAAACCCTCAAGTGTAATGACAGAAAGAAATTAATCATGTTAGCATAAATGATTCATCCTGCTCTATACAGAATTCCTCTTTTTGTAATCTGTTACTTATATTTACTGATACGGAAAACAGCAGGCAAGTGAAAAGCTTAAATAGGTGAAGCAGACTGAAATTAATTAAACAGACAGTGCTAGTTGAAGCATCTGCACACTGCAGAGGACTCTGACCTGGGAACTGCACTTACCCTCAGGCCCCATGGCACAGACCCTCTGTCAGATCTAAAGGCCTTTGTTAACAACAAGCTTATTGGTGAGATCAGTCACAGGGAATTGGTTTTGGTTCATACCAAGGCAGTGAGGTTTTGTTTGTAGATGTCAGGAGGGATTTAGTAGAGGAGAGGTTATAGAGAAATATCTATAGGATAACTAATTAAATTGAAAGATTTCCATCTCGAGTTGGAGGAAGATGCTTAGGCTCAAGGGACTCACAGCTCTGGAAGTCACATAGATCATTCTGAGACTTTATCATCACATCAGAGGAACCTGCTGCTCAAGGTGTAAAAAAAAGTATTTGGCCTCATCAGATGTTCCACTGGCCTGACCTGGGGAGAAAAATATTTTCTTTCAAAAATAAACAACAATATAGCATGAAAAGGTTTTAGCTAGTACACTGTTATAATCCAGTGATGTTAGAAGCATATATTTTGAATGAACATGGACTTATAGGTTGGTATGAGTTATGCTTGTGCTACACTGGTATAATCCTTTAATCAAAAACAGATTACAGAAAATAACTTTGCAAAATTATGACTAAAAATCCCCTGTGAGGCAGCAAAATATTTGAGGTAGTAAGAACCAATACACTGCCCGACAAAACTGTGGTGTTTGCTGCTGCAGTATGTTCTTTTGTTTTGTTTTCCAGAAAGGAAGAAGAAAATCTTTTTTCTTGTTAATTATTCCCTTGCTTGGTTCCTCAGTGACTGAAAAGGAAGCTTTTACTAGGCTTGCAATGATGAAGTTATTCATAATGGGAAAAAAAAACCAACCACCCAAACAACAAAACCAAACACAAAAACCACCAAAAAAACCCCCATGAAAACATGAATCTGTACTATGTGTCCTGGGTTCAGCTACAGCAGTCATTTTTTCTCCTTCTTAGTAGCTAGTGTAGTGCTGTGTTTTTTGACTTTCAGCCTGGGAACAACGCTGATAACACCGATGTTTTTAGTTGTTGCTAAGTAATGTTTACTCTGACCAAGGACTTTCTCAGTCTCATGCTTTGCCAGGGAGGAGGGGAAGCCAGGAGGAAGCAGAGACAGGACATCTGACCCAAACTGGCCAAAGGGGTATTCCATACCACAGCACGTCATGCCCAGTATATAAACTGGGGGGAGTTACCTGGAAGGCCCAGATCGCTGCTCGGGTCGGGCTGGGTATCAGTCGGCGGGTGGTGAGCGGTTGTGTCCTTTTCCCTTGTTATTCCTCTTATCATTATTATTGGTAGCAGTAGTGGTTTGTATTATACCTTAGTTACTGGAGAGCTGTTATCTCAACCCGTGGGAGTTACATTTCTTCGATTCTCCTCCCCATTCCTTCGATTCTCCTCCCCATCCCTCCGGGAGCGGGGGGAGGAAGTAAAAGGGGGGGAGTGAGGGAGCGGCTGCGTGGTTCCAAGTTGCCGGCTGGGCTTAAACCACGACAACTATGGAAGCAGGAAATGGTAGAAAAGAGACAGGTTTGTGTGACTCAGCTGAAGCAAGGAAAAGCCCTTCTGGAAACAGCGGAACTGATAAAGCCTGACTTCCTATAAATTCATACTGCTTGCCTGGGTTCTGCACAAAAAAACCCAGGAACTCTGATCAAAGATTTTACAGCATTTGAAAAAATTAGTACCTCTTGCTGCCTTGTAAATTCTGAAGTGTCTTATAGAGTCAGTTCACACAGTATCACGTTGGAGATACTAATAGAGTGGGTTCTTTCTCCCAAGTGCTTAGAGTAATTTTCATTTGTCAGCTGACTTGCTCTACACCTTGCTCTTTTTTTCATTTGTCTGTAAATTAATTTTACACCCAAATTTATAGGATATGTTTTAAATGTAGTGTATATATGTACTTTGTTGTCTTTGTTATTTCAAAGCTGCTTATACCTAGCCCCTTGGTTCATGTTTTTGATGACCTGTAATGATCACTGGTGAATTGTTACAACCGTAGTCTTTCAGTATCAGTCTGTGCCTGTGCTCCTGTGCTTCGGTGTCTTTGTTGTGGTTTCAACCCAGCTGGTAACCACTCAGCCATTCGCCCACCTCCCCCACTTCTTTCCCACTGGCTCCCAGCAGGATGGGGAGGAGAATCAAAAGAATGTAAATCCCATGCGTTGAGATAAGAACAGTCCAGTAACTAAGGTATAACACAAACCACTACTACTAACATCAGTAATAATAATGATAAGGGAAATAACAAGGGAGAGAATATAAAACTGAAAGAGGAAAAGGAAAAGAAAACAATAAACACAAGTGATGCACAACACAATTGCTCACCACCCACCGACCAACATCCAGCCCCACCCGAGCAGCGATCTGGGCCTTCCAGGTAACTCCCCCCAGTTTATATACTGGGCATGACGTGCTGTGGTATGGAATAGCCCTTTGGCCAGTTTGGTTCAGGTGTTCTGTCTCTGCTCCCTCCCAGCTTCTTGTGCCCCTTCTCACTGGCAGAGCATGAGAGACTGAAAAGCCGTTGATCAGGGTAAGCATTACTTAGCAACAACTAAAACATTGGTGTGTTACCAGCATTATTGTCAGACTGAAGCCAAACACAGCACTGCACCAGCTACTAAGAAGGAGAAAAATAACTGTTACAGCTGAAGCCATGACAGTCTTTGACATCAACCCACGCCTTTTCAACTCACCACAGCTGCATTTTATTCTATGAGCAAAGATAGTTCATTCTACACAGAAAGACGACTTGATATTAGTATCTATTCGAAATATATGTATAACAAAAAGTGTTAGACTGCACCATTTTGCAAAGCAAAAGAAAAGCTGAAACAGCGTAAGTAATGGTTATCTCGTCATTAGATAACTGCTGTTACAAGCTAAAACAAATTTCTAGATAGAACAAGAGAAGTCCAGACAAAGCTTGACAGGTGTTGATGCTTGTGTTGTTAGCTTAACACATGGCCTGTGACGTGCTGCAAGCAATGGCAACCCCACATTTGCTGATCTACAAGGTACATATCAGTCACATGTATTTCCTTTTACAATCCCTCATTTTACTGAACATTAGCTAATGCTTGTTGAAATTTCCCACAGAGGCCTTATAAAAAAAAAGTTTCCCATTATGGTGAAATGTCTCTTTCAACAGGGAACAACATGCTATCCTCCTTGTACTCTTGAAATAGTGAATTCCATGAAAATCTGAAACCATCTGCCTGAAAAGAACACTTTATGTGACCTCTCAAAGAAGCAACCTGAATCTACATATGAATTAAGATACATACTTTTCTGTGTGTAAATTAATTCCTTTGTCATAGATCACTTACGATACTCAAATAAATTTCTGCCTGTTCGTCCACGTGCCATTCACTTCCAATTCTTCTGGTTTGTCTCCAAGTCTTTTCACAAATATTGTCTACTACCTTTGACCTTGGTCCTCTGCTTTCTTGGGTATAATTTCTATATATAATTACTCTTCTTTCACTTTCCTTTGTATAGCTCCTACTTTCAAGATCCTCCCTGTTGGACAAACTTAGTTCTTCCCACCTACTATCACAAACCTGTAGTTCTTCTATTGGATGTCTCAGTTCCCACCTAGTCCAATCTGATGAGGTACAGTCTATTCTATGTAGAACAGAAATACAAAGCATGAATTCTTCCCATAGTATTATCCTGAGACAACGCTGCATACCTTTAAAGACATAGAAGAACATACTATAGGAAGCTGTGAATGAAATCTATTTGTGAATATTTGACAAATGTTTTGAGCAAAAGAAGTTAACACTGAATTAGTTGCACAAGATCAATATAGTAGGAAACCAGAAGATATTATGAGAAAGAATGTCAAAATTGCCATTTTAATTGTTTTAATAATTATTACAGATAGTTGTAAATACTATTAATAAAAATATAGTATGTATCTCATCAGACTGTGGGTGGCAACAGGTATATGTCTCCATGTGAGATTGCCATTGTCAGTTCGTTTTATAGAGAATGGAAAGAAATGGGGATTTTATTTATTTGAAGTTTCTATTCTAATACAAAAAAGAGTTGTGGCCAGGCCTCCATTGACTGTACTTGTGTAAACTTCTCTGACTCCAGAGGAGAGCTAAAATGAGTAGTTCCCCACAGCTGTCTATACCAGAGACATTCAAAGTCAGTCAAATGAATCTTTTACCCAAATGACTGCAACCAATGTGAAAATAGGTCTTGTCATATAAGCTAAGATGACATGGAGAACATCTCCTATGAAGGCAGGTTGAGACAGTTGGCTTTGTTAGGCCTAGAGAAGAAAAGGCTCAGAGGAGACCTCATAACTATCTTCCGGTACCTAAAGGGGACTAAAAAGAAATCTGGAGAGGGACTTTTTACAAGGGCATGTAGTAATAGGACAAGGGGGAATGGCTTTAAACTGACAGAGGGGAGATTCAGATTGGACATTAGGAAGAAATTCTTTACTTTGGGGGGTGGTTCGCAGGCCCTTGTCCTCATGGGGGACTT